>NW_026061911.1:900000-984358 GCF_023897955.1 Schistocerca gregaria | reverse complement strand
CCCCTGGTTACGAGGGAGAGGCAATGATCACTGTGTCCGAATTACACAGTGGTCAACAGAATAGCACGAACTGCCCGAGCATGCCGTTCTTTAGATCCAAATTCTCAATTTCTCCATAGACTGCTAATGCACTGCTCCTTGAACATAATCCTCCTCCCTTTAATTATACAGTACATGGCGAAAAAAACAGACACCGAATGTATGCAAACTTGGCCTTACGAACATTGCAGACGTCGTCTATGTAAGACACGTCAAACTTCAAAGAATTTACCAATTCGTTGCATTGTTTACTATAGACCACAAATCAAGTAACGTAAAAAAAGCACTGCGTCTATTGAGATCATGATTCAGAGTTAAAAAAAACTAATAAGTCGCCTACATATTACAGTTGCTGCCGAAAGAGGAGAACCATTATTTTCCCACAAAAGGAAATATAGTTAAAATTACGCTTCTATTTCGGTTAGTTTATGCGGTTACTAAAATTTGCAGTGAAAGTTACATAGTGGACTCTACCCTCCCCCCACCAGAAACGTAGTTATCGTGGCTGTTGTGAGACTTTTGTACACAGTTAGAGAAAGTGTGTTAAATGTGGCGCGGACGGAAACGCTAGGCTACGCTACAGGGCAATCTGCTCGCACAACGTTTAGTCGGCATTCATAATCGTTGGCGTAAACAACTCTCAGTCAAATTACCACCTTCCAACCTAACTTAGATCTCGGGCTACACTACCAATCGGCCTGTCATCACAACCAAAAATTCATTGAGGGGGGTGGGGGTATTTCCTGTAGCTCTCTCTAATGTATCTCTAGGCAAAACTGCCAGTTTTGTCAGACTCAACAGCAAGATTTACCAATGGTAAACACTTTTGAGACGGCTCGTAATTTTAGAATAGTCCTCTTCGTCTTACTTGGCATAAATTGTTCGCTGGCGTCCCAGCAGCTAGCTCCCTCAGTGTCTGCTTCTGCCATCGCACCACGCTAGTCTGCTGTTGTCCTAGCAGACCAAACGCACCGCACATCCGATACCTTCGGAACCACTCACTGGCCAGTTAGCAACTGAGCGGAACACTGTTTACATCGTGAAAGGAAAACTATGCAAAGATGTACACTTAAATGGCACGACTGAGTAGCACACACACAGTAATATCTGAGGAATGTCCTTCGACACGCGCAGAACGAAAGTCTTCTCGCGAACGTACAGCGTCTCTGGAAAAAAATCTCGTGACTATATTCCGGCGTTACGGCCAGGTTCTCATACAAATGAGCAAAAAAGGGTACATTTGAAATTCTTTTTGAGACAATGAAAATACATTCGAAAGATCTGTTTGGGAATTACGAGTGATAATACTATGAGCTTAATTTTAGATTTTCAATAAAAAATGGCGCCCGTAATTATGATTTGATCAAGGGCCTGCGAGACTGGGGTACGCAGAGCGCGTGCAGTGTGGCACCTCATATGTTACCTGAATTCAAAAATGGGTAACATCAGTTGATACTACATTATTCCCCTGAAATTGAAAATGGATAACATCAGTCGATAAAACATAAAATTTATGGGAGCGTATACCTAACCGCAATGAAACAACCTTAAATTTAACGATACAGTGCTAATTCGAACTTTGAGTTCGATTTTTGAGGGTTTGTTTCACTCCTTATGCCTACACAAATATTAGTTAATAATAACAAATGTCATATTATAGCTATAAGTTCCTAAGAAAAGTGTTTACTTTTAGGGGTCAGAGGTAGATGTTAAGAGAACGAACCACTTTTAATTTATGCTGCATGCCGTTCTGAGAAAATAGTTACCCGAAAAAAATGTGTTCAAAGTTTAGGGAAAACATTTAGTTATATTATTACTTCGATTTGCATGAACTGAGTGTTACATATATATTTTTAATGTCACTGAAAACGAATCTGAAGTCAGATTTTCAATATTCAAAACAGCTAATCCAATACGGAGGGCAACCGATTATGTTTTGACCAATTTTTACCAAAAATGTATTTTCGTTATTTACGTTTAGTCTGCAAGTCAAGGAGTATTTATCAACCCTTCCTCTACCTCTGATTGTTCCTAGACAGCAACTTCCTGTTCTTCTTGGCAGGAAAAGCCGATCTGTCAAAGCTGGATATGCAGCACTCGGCAGCCTGCACTTGATATTCGTCCGTATTTTCGGTGAGTATGTTTGCATGCATTCTGCAGTATGAATCATTTTGAGCACGTGCGACACGGGACGAGTTATCATCTACATCTATATGGATACCCTGCAAAACACATTTAAGTGCCTGGCAAAGGGTTCATCGAATCACCTTCACAACTGATAATTAATTGAAACCCTCAGCTGCCGACAGGTGTTGTTGATATACTTCGATGGGGACAGCTGAAAAGTGTGCCCCTACTGGGACTCGAACCCAGAATCTCCTGCTTACAAGGCAGACGCTCAATCCATCTGAGCCATCGAGGGCACACATGAACAGCACGACTGCAGGAATTTATCCCTCGCACGCTTCCCGTGAGACTCACATCCCCAACCGTCCACAATCCGCATACGTAATGTACTTAATAGGTATTTGTCCATCCACTCATTACTGGCTCACACTAAGGTGACGATTCCCGTAAGAGTTCCGGCAACCTGTGCGCATTCGCACAGACGAAGGTCAATGGCTGGGTAACGTTTAACCATAGATATGAAGATAGTAACTGCTCTCGAAAGAACAGGCGCCACTGACGACCTTGCAACTCTTCTAGAATACATGATAGACCGGCCGATGTGGCCGAGCGGTTGTAGGCGCTTCAGTCGGGAGCCACGCGACCGCTACGGTCGCAGGTTCAAATCCTGCCTCGAGCATGGGTGTGTGTGATGTCCTTAATTTAGTTAGGTTTAAGTCGTTCTAAGTTCTAGGAAACTGATGACCTCAGATGTTAAGTCCCAAAGTGCTCAGAGCCATTTGAACCATCAGTCCGTATGTTTGCACACTACTTACAGTAACTTATGCTAAGGACAACACACACACAACCATGCCCGAGGGAGGACTCGAACCTCCAACAGGGGGAGCCGCGCGAACCGTGACAAGGCGTTGGACACATGGCGGGTACCCCGCGCGGCTCATGGCAGCCGTGACACTGCTTCAAACAATGGACTGTAGAAACTTTTGTAAAGCACGGATTAAAAAAAAAAAAACTTTCTGTTCCAAGAGTCTAGACAAGTACACCTTTAAAAAATGCAACTACAAAGAAATTGAATTTTCGAACGTTTTGAATGAGAACCTGTCCTTATGGAACACCGTTGATCAAATGTCACAGGGATTATATACTCAGGTTTCACATGTGGATTAACACTTTCTAATCAATATCCGGAATGAGCAGGGCTTAAAACTTTGAAGAGTTAAATTTCAAGGGCCGTTCTCTTGTATGCAAATAGTTTCACAGTAGAAATTTCTCTAGTTTTATTTATTAATTTATTTATTTATTTTTTGCTGTAGGTAAAGAAGGATAGCATTGTGAGGAAGGGGAAGGGGGGGGGGAGGAATCTTGCATCTCCCACCTTGGAATTCTCAGTACAGAATTTTTATTCATTACGAGATTCTTAGCCACTTGCAGAAGTGATTTCGAGTGATTCTGCAAAACTTTTCCTTTAGCCAATCGTAGCAACTATAGGATTCCGTTCCTGCTGCATGACATGTCTCGGAACTTAAACTGACCAACTCATTTGCATAAAGAGCTAGCTTATCATCCGCTTCTTTACTTGCGTAGACCGTTCATGGTCTGCAAAGAATTTTTTTCTTTAATCGTTTTTTTATGTCTTTTATAAACTGCAACACTTTCTAAACTTTCTAAACTTAGCGCCGTTGAAGCATGGTCTTTTACTGAATGATCAAAAAGCAATGCTGACAGCTGGAGTCCAAGGTTTTTGTTAATCAAGCCGTTTGTATTCTTGTGGTGATATCTCCGTACAGTCTTTCATTCCCTAACGCATATTTCTTTATATCTAATTGAGAAGTGAAATACCGGTTTTCATAGATGCAGATTTAAAATATTTTAATATAACGCAATAAATATTTCATTAAAATTTTCATCCCCTTATGCTCGAAGTTCCAAAACCAGAAAAACACGTAGTTTTTAAAAATTGTAACATATTAGCCGAATACGAATTGTCAGATATATTTAGCAATCCTTTCATAATGAACCATTTTCTGAAACATCTCACACCCTTTAGGGGTTGGGTTTCAAAAACAATTAAACACGTATTCTTCTATTTAGAGCCGAGGAGCCAAATTCAAATCTTCATCCATTTAATTCTAAAAATGCTTTCATAGTGAAATATTTCATAAAACATTACATCCCCTATTTCACTCTATTAGTGAGTTAAATTTCCAAAAGCAACGAAACACATTTTTTTTACATCCAACCGAGATGTCAAATACCTATTTTCATAGATGTAGCTATAAAAATGCTTCAGTAGTTCTTTAATAATGATTTATTTTCAAAAAACCTTCACTAATTATTTTATCCCCCAATGGAAGAATTTCGGAAAATGCTAAAAACCTGTTTCTTTTTTGTATCTGACTGAGACACCAAATGTCAATTTTCGTAGTTTTGTAGTTATAGCTTCAATAGGGACATAGGGACATATTTAAAAAAAAAGACTTTCAACCCATGTTTCACCCCCATAGGAGTGAAATTTCGAACAATCTCTTCTTAAATGATGCTTTCAGCGTAAGATTTACACCTTCATCAAATTTCAAGTCCGTATACTTTGCAGGTTGGGCTGGAAGGCTATGGGTCAGTGAAACCTGTGCCCCTATTGCACCTTCTTGGAGGTTGTAGTTCCAAAAACAGTGAAACACGTAGTTTTCAATAACACAATATTCATAGATTTCGCTTTAAAAACTCTTTCGCACTGAAATACTTTCATAAAACATTACATCCTATATTCCACCAGTTGAATGTATCAATGTTGAATGTATCAAAAACAGGTTTTCATATATTTCATGAAACATTTCATCTTCTGTGATATGGGGTATGGTAGTGACACACCAAAATCACAATAGTAATCCGTTGTAGTTGCTACATATTTTATTACAATCAAAAGCATTATAAAATCACAAGGCCAGATCAGTTGGACAAATAATAAATAAATTTCGTTAAGTGGAACGAGACCCGTAAAACTTGAAATTTGAATATGACTAGGTATATATAATTAGGTAAAGCTTTACTTAAATAGCACAAATGTCCATAAAATTCATAGCAGAACTCTCACTACTTGCAATCAGGGGAGAAACAGATTAATCGTAAGAATACAGATATTTAACGTTCGGCTTGCCAACTTTCCTAAACAAAACTGTATAAAAATGACTAAAACAATTAAGGGGGTCCTTTAATTTTGACTAAACGGACCTTCAAATTTACTTACTCAGTTGATTAATCAACAATATTCTTAGAACGATTACAACTAGAACATGACTATATGACAATACCCTTAAAATAAGGTTGCTTCAATATTTCGTGTGAATTGGCGATAGACGCGAGCAGACCAAGGATTCAAATCAATACAAGAGATCCACGAGGCAGAGAATGACATAGAAATATACTCAACATGGCAATGCAATTGAACTTTGGATGCTATAGTTCAGCACCGGAAAGATGGAATCACGCAAAAGTGACAACATAACCCAAGATGTAAAGGAGAGGACATGGCCTCAAATATCTCTCTGCCGCCGTGGTGCTCTGCTCCCAGTATGCTAGCGTCGACCGCTGCCAGTTATCTCTAACACAACACACATCAAGAGCAGACAATTTTCTGAGACATAAACTACACAACCCTATCTGGAGAACAGGTGAGCAATACAACTGGACTGAAACCAATGAGCCTCCGTGAGTTACTTGGCCAGTGCCAGCCCTTAAACTTTGATTAATAAGATCGCTAAAAATCATACCAAAGTTAAGATGACGAGACTTATCTCCAGGTTCGCCATATTAGTGGCAGAGACAATGAATTGGCGACGCTCTTATCCGTATGTTCGCGGCAGAGTCTGGGGAAGGCAAGGGCCACGTGGAGCCGGATCTGGGGGTCAATTTCCTTCTCTCCGAGACACCCGGCTTCTTCTGCGACTTAGCCGGCAAACAGGTCGAGGACCCCGGGTGGGGACCGATTCGGCAGCAGTTGGCGGATGGCGAGGTCTTCGGGGGGTGGGGTGGGCGGGGGTGTCTTGTGTAAAGGGGAAGACAACCGTGGTGAAGGGAAGGTCTGTATTCCACAGGAACGAGTTAGCATGGCACTCAGATATTTCCACGATTCGGCGGTAGGGGATCATTTGGGGTTCTACAAGACCTTGAACAGAGTTCGGGAACACATGTTTTGGCCCAACCTATATGGCGATGGCATGCGATTTGTTGGCAACTGTGTCCAGTGTAAGCGCGGTAAGCCCCATGTTGGGCCGCACAGAGAACTACTACAGTCGGTTAGCGAGCAGTGTCCTATGGACCGCGACTCAAAGATCGAAACATCGATCGACGGAAACTGGCGCCATAAACGCACCAGCTCACTCTATTTCATCCCCTTAGGGGTTGAACTTCCAAAAACACGAAAATACGTATTTTCTTATTTGTAACCTTGAAGTCAAATACCAATTTTCGTAGATATAGCCTTAAAAATACTTCCATAGTCCTTCCATAATTTTTTATCTCAAGATAAAATGTTCACCTACTATTTCACCTCATAGAGGTTAAATTCCCAATAATACTGGAACACATATTTCTTTATTTCTGACCTAGAAACCAGATACAAATTTTCGTCTGCCTAGCTTCAAAATTACCTTAATAGCTACATGTTTCAAAAATCCTTTCATTTCCTGTGTATCCCCCTTAGAGGTGGAATTTCGAAATATGCAGTATAAGCGGTATAAGATCAACAACCTTTCCAAATCTCAAGGTTTATTTTCCTTGGCGGTCTGGACTGTGTGAATTTCATAGTAATGGCCTCCACACACACACACACACGCGCACACACACACACACACACACACACACACACACACACACACACACACACTAACAATGCCACCACCACCTCCTGGGGAAATTTCTGCAGACGCCCTTGTTCCACTGCAGTCATATTTTGCCGACGACCTACATTTAGCAGCGTGGGAGGGATAGTGTCGTGCAACAGACAGTATACTCAGTAGACAACGAACTGTTCGTTGTGAAATCAGGGACCTAGGAACCGAGACTGACACAGAAGGTGCTGAAGGTGAAGCACACTAGACTCGTGTCTACCACGGCTTCAAATAGTATCGATTTACTATGAACGGAAGTTCCGAAAAGTGAGCAAGTAATTTTACAGTAAATTCAGTACCGATGGTGAGGATATACAACGAAAAACATTTCTATAATATTTCAGAAATAATGAAACATTCCACTCAAGTCGCGCGGCAGAAAACGCAATGGATATGCTTGCACTTAAGACGGAAGGCCCCACGTACTTACGCAGGCTTACGACAGATCGCAAAATTCGGCAGTAGGCGTAAGCCAAACTCTTGTGCTGCCATCTGTTATTGATGCCAGGCATCAAGGTCTCAGTAGTACGACCATCCACTGGAGAGTAGTTTGCTTTGTAAGCACTCCGTCTTCAGGCCACGAGTGACCTACTGGGACAGCACCATCCGACCGCCGTGTCATCATCCGTGGAGGATGCGAACAGGAGGGGCGGGGGTCAGCACACTGCTCTCCCGGTCGTTATGTTGGTATTTTTTGACCGGAGCCGCTACTATTGGGCCGAGTAGCTCCTCGATTGGCATCATGAGGCGGCCTGGATGATCACCCATCCAAGTGCCTTCAACGCCCGACAACGCACTTAACTTCGGTGATCTCACGTGAACCGATGCAACCTCCGCGGTTGACCTAGCACAGACCACACCATTCACAATGAAACGCATCACTTAGTAGATGGTGAAGTACTTTGAAGCTAGCCAGATAGAAACAGAACCTCCTGGCACTGTATCTAACCCAAATTCTAATCTTACACTAATCTCTTGTATGTACCTACCACGCCCTCAAAGAGCCAACGATATACTATTATCAAATGTTCCGAAAAATGAGGAAGAAATTGACCCACACTTTTTTCCGTTGTTCATTATTTCGATTACCCCATAAAGGGAATGGACTTGTAGCCACAGGTTACACAAGCGATAAATGGTTTAAAATACATAAAAAGAGATGACAATAGGAAACGATTTTTAAAAACACAATGATGCGGCTTTTACGATTTTTACAGGAAAAAGAAATGGATGACAAAATAAAGGTTTTTCAAAAATATGCTGGTGGACAATATTGGGGATTTTTTATCTTTATAGATGACTAGCGGAAAAGCTTGGTGTTGACCAGGCATTTATTTACAGCTGTGCGTCCACGTCCGTACTATGCAGCGTCTGGCCTTGTCCTGAGTTTTTATGACGTATCTCCTGAAACATGTGTCGTACAATGATATAATTTTGTAGGTGCATTCAGCGTCATATGCGGATACTGTCTGCAAAATTTATTGCGAATATAGTAGCAAAGAAGTAACAAATTTAAATGTCACGAATGCTGTGATCCCCACACACTTGGGTGCAACCAATGTACACAGGATGCTTGGCTCGATCATTATGGCTACCATCACCGCTGGTCGAAATTGGACCAGCTGTGTCGACGTAGTGAAAATATAAATGTGCATAACATGGTAAACGTCCATTCTTTCCAGCCATCAGACCTGATCTACGATCAAAAATATCATGTAAAAGTGGTAGGGGCAACGGCCTTGCCGCAGTGGATACACCGGTTCCCGTCAGATCACTGAAGTTTAGCACTTTCGGGCGTGGTCGGCACTTGGATGGGTGACCATCCGGGCCGCTATGCGCTGTTTCCATTTTTCGGGTTGCACTCAGCCTTGCGATGCCAATTGAGGAACTACTCGACCGAATAGTAGCGGCTCCAGTCAAAGGAAACTACCACAACGAGTGGGAGAGCCAGCTCCTCCTCCACCCTCAGTGAGAATGACGTGGCGGTCGGATGGTCCTGATTGGCCACTTGTGGCCTGAACACGGAGTGCTTTCTTAAAGGAGTGCTCCCTACATAAAACTGACAGTCTTGACTCAGGGACTGTCCACGGTAAATGCTGCATTGGACCTACGAATACTATTAAAATAACGGTTTGAGTTCTCTTTAGTTGTCCAATCATCTGAAGTGAGTTCTTATTGAAGTAAGCTGAAAAATACATTTTATGTTAATGGCGGATAAATTTTATGTTAATGGCGGCAAATTAACTTTACCCTAATGACACACAAGGTCAATGCCGTTCTATCACGTAAAGTATTCTCAGATCGAAATGTTTTGCATTACCAAATCTCCAATGTAGATCCATCATACCGCAATTATAATTCTCAAAATAATTTGGAGCTACGTTCAATGCATATTTAAATGCATCTTTCAAAACAATACCAGAATTCTCATTAGATCATCATTATCAGTGCCTAGAGTATTCTTATTATTTCGTCTACCAAAAACCGCGTCTCACTTTGGCTTTTTCAGTACGCTGTTTTGTTTTCCACTGCTGACAATAGAAACGATCTGGCAGATGTGACATTGTAGATGTCCAGTATGCGTGTCTTAATGCAAATAAACCGTCTGGAACATTTACCCTTGAACCTCCCTAGAATGGGATTTCATGGAACGTTATTACTTTCCTGTGTCCATTTCTATCACACCAGCTGATCGCCACGACTGGGGAGAGTGAGGAGGGGGTGGGGTGAAAGTTGGCAGCACTTTGAGTGGCAGAAACCTCACGTTTCCGTCATTTGTTTTCATAATGACGTAGTGCCAATTCGTCACATTGGACGCTTTTCTCTCGGAAACGTTTACATTCATCGTCTGGATATCAATGTCGCCTTCTGAGGTATGCAGTCGCACCACTCTGTACGAAATAGGTTCTAAGCTGATGCAGTCGACAAGTAACGTCGAAATATATCGTCACCTCGAAATATATCGACACCTCGAAATAAATCCACACCCAAAAATAAATCGCCAACCCGAAATAAATCGCAACCTCGAAATAAATCGACACCATGAAAAAAATCGAAACTTCGAAATAAATCGACACCTCCAAAAGACAGCTACATCGAAATGATTCGATATCCCGAAATATATCGACATCTATACGCATTTCAGCTTACCATATAGATCGATATCTCGAATCTCACGGACCTCTCGAGATAAATCGATGTATAGAAATATATCGATATCTTGAAATATATTGGTACCTAGTAATATAAAGATATCTCTAAAAATACAATATCTAGAAATTTATGGATTACTTGAGATATAGAGGTTTCTTGAAATATATCGATATCTCGAAAGGAATCGATATCTGAAGTACACCGATACATGGAAATATATCGATAGCTCGAAATAAACAGACAACCCGATTTGTTTCGGTATATCAAACTAAATCGATATCTCGACATAAACGGATACTTCGAAATCAATTGATACCTCGAAATAAATGGATGCCTCAACATAGATAGATATCTCGAAATAAATCGACGTCTCGGTATAATGAGTGCTTCGACATAAGTCGATATATCGAAATGAATCGATAATGGGAAAGAATGGACGTCTTGAAAAAAATCTGTACCCCTAAGAAAACGATTCTCGAAATATATAGGTATATCGAAATATATCGCTATCTCGATAAATACCGATATCTAGTGGTCGGATATATGTTTCAAGTTGACTTGACATATCAGTATAGTTCGATATACATCAAAATACTTTGGATTTTCAATATACCGATAGATTTCTAGACCTCGGGGAAAAAATCGCCGATCCGACCTCAGTGCAAAAACGCAGACCTAGGGAAAAAACGCCGACCTCGGGGAAAAACGCAGACCTCGAGGGAAAAACGTCGACCTCGGGGTAAAACGCCGACCTCGTGGGAAAACGCCGACCTTCGGAAAACTGCCGACCTCAGGAAAAATCCAGTTCCATTAATTTACACAGACACTAATGTATGTCACCATTAGGTTCTCAAAATACAACCAAATTCCTGGTATTTATCACCTCACACAAAAAGTGGTCGTGACAGAAAAGTCTCGTTCTTTAAAAAGTTTAGAATGAGATGTTCTAAATATTGCAGTTTATCCATTTACAATAATCTACAAGCACTGCACAATGAGAAGAGACTGTCAACCACAGCACTTTGAAATAGTGGACAGCCAGGAAGACAGAGGTTGCATTGCTGTTTCTAATCCTCTGGTGCTTGAGATTTAGAATCCAGGATTGCCTCGAATGAGAACAGCAATAATGGATGTCCTGCACCAGTGTAGAACTTACTCTGGAACTCCACAGAAAATCACAAGGCACAATTATATCACATCATTCTCAGCAAACTACAGAAGCCTCTAATGGACGTAACAACGTTGTCACCTCCTTCACCAGTGAAAGATCTTAGTAGCTATTGAGTCAAGAATAGGTGGCCAATTAATAATTTGTTGTTCAAAGCTAACTTCAGTGTATATGGGAATACTCAGTGGACATCTTTAACCATCATATTTTACTGTCTAAGATATGTCAACTTCCCAGACTATAAGTATAAGCAGAGCTTGGCCTTTCCCAATCCGAGATTGTTTAGAATGGGTATCAAGGGAATCAGATCCACTGGGCATTTAGAGCAACCTGCTTTAAACAATATGAGCAGGCAGTAGACACAGACACAGAATTTGGAATTTCTCTGTGAAGTGGTTACCTTCATCGTCTGAAAACTTATGTTGTGTGCTGCGCTATGTGGAGGTACTAATAGCAACACAGTAAAACACAGAAGAAGCTTATAAGTTGATGTAATCAGCCAGTAAGAAGCAGTAAACTTTAAGTTTTAGTAATCGATTATTGACTTATTATCCGGCTTTGGTGCCTTGACATTACCGACGACCTTAAGATTTTGCATGAAGAGAGGCCTAAAAGCCACGTTACACGAGAGAATGTGAAAAGTGTTCATATGTAGTAAAAACCTAAGAAATAGGCCCGTTTTCGTCATTTGCTATCAAATCGACGTATTGCCAGAGCGTTACATTGGCAGCTTTTCTCTCTGAAACGGTTACATTTATCGTCTGCAAACTTATGTCGCGTGCTAAGGAATGCAGAGACACTAAAAACAACACAGTAGAACATAGAGGATGCTTCTAGGTTGATGTAATTAGCCCGTAGGAAACAGTACAATTCAGGTTTTAGTTATCGATTAGTTGGGAGCTCCAATGTTAGGCGCGTAATGGGACCCCTTAGAAATACGGCGGCTAAGGAGGGGAAGAAATCCAGTGTGCACTTCGTGTGCATTCCGGGAGGAGTCATTCCTGATGTGGAAAGGGTCCTTCCGGATACCATGAAGAGCACAGGGTGCAGCCAGCTGCAGGTGGTGGCACATGTCGGCACTAATGACGTGTGTCGCTTTGGATCTGAGGAAATTCTCTCTGGATTCCAGCGGCTATCTGATTTGGTGAAGGCTGCCGGTCTTTCTTACGAGATGAAGGCAGAGCTGACCATCTGCAGCATCGTTGAGAAAACCGACTGCGGACCTTTGGTGCAGAGCCGGTTGGAGGGTCTGAATCAGAGGCTCAGACGGTTTTGCAACCTTATTGGCTGCAGATTCATTGACTTGCGCCATAGGCTGGTGGGGTTTCGGGTTCCGCTGAATAGGTCAGGAGTTCACTACACTCAGCTGGCGGCTACACGGGTAGCGGAAGCTGTGTGGCGTGGACTGGGCGGTTTTTTAGGTTAGAAGGCCTCGGGAAAGTGCGGGATGGGCTGCAATGTCAAAGGGTGCTTGGCAATTACAGGACGTGCTTGGATCAAGGAACAGTCGGAATTATAGTTGTAAATTGTTGTAGTTGCGCTGGAAAAGTCCCTGAGCTTCAAGCGCTAATAGAAAGCACAGAAGCTGATATCGTTATAGGTACAGAAAGCTGGCTAAAGCCTGAAATAAGTTCTGCAGAAATTTTTACGAAGTCTCAGACGGTGTTCAGGAAAGATAGATTAGGCAGAATTGGTGGTGGAGTGTTTGTGTCTGTCAGTAGTGGTTTATCTTGTAGTGAAGTCGAAGTAGATACTCCGTGTGAATTGGTGTGGGTGGAGGTTATACTTAAAAGCCGAATTAAGTTAATAATTAGCTCCTTCTACCGACCCCCAGACTCCGATGATACAGTTGCGGAACAGTTCAGAGAAAGTTTGAGTCTCGTAACAAATAAATACCCAACTCATACGGTTATAGTTGGTGGGGATTTCAACCTACCCTCGGTATGTTGGCAAAAATACTTGTTCAAAACCGGTGGTAGGCAGAAAACGTCTTCCGAGATTGTCCTAAATGCATTCTCCGAAAATTATTTCGAGCAGTTAGTCCACGAACCCACGCGAATTGTAAATGGTTGCGAAAACACACTTGACCTCTTGACCACAAACAATCCAGAGCTGATAGAGAGCATCATGACTGGTACAGTGATTAGTGATCACAAGGTCATTGTAGCTTGGCTCAATACCATTTCTTCCAAATCCATCAGAAACAAACGCAAAATAATTTTATTTAAAAAAGCGGATAAAGTGCCACTAGAAGCCTTCCTAAAAGACAATTTCCATTCCTTCCGAACTGACTATGCGAATGTAGACGAGATGTGGCTCAAATTCAAAGACATAGTAGCAACAGCAATTGAGATATTCATACCTCATAAATTGGTAAGAGATGGAACGGATCCCCCGTGGTACACAAAAAAAGTCCGAACGCTGTTGCAGAGGCAACGGAAAAAACATGCGAAGTTCAGAAGAACGCGAAATCCCGAAGATGGGCTAAAATTTACAGACGCGCAAAATTTGGCACGTACTTCGATGCGAGATGCCTTTAATAGGTTCCACAACGAAACATCGTCTCGAAATTTGGTAGAAAATCCGAAGAAATTCTGGTCGTATGTAAAGTAGACAAGCGGCAAGACGCAGTCAATACCTTCGCTGCGCAGTGCCGATGGTACTGTTATCGACGATTGTGCTGCTAAAGCGGAGTTATTGAACGCAGTTTTCCGAAATTCCTTCACCAGGGAAGACGAATGGAATATTCCAGAATTTGAAACACGAACATCTGCTAGCATGAGTTTCTTAGAAGTAGATACCTTAGGGGTTGCGAAGCAACTCAAATCGCTTGATACGGGCAAGTCTTCAGGTCCAGATTGTATACCGATTAGGTTCCTTTCTGATTACGCTGATACTATAGCTCCCTACTTAGCACTCATATACAACCGCTCGCTCACCGATAGATCTATACCTACAGATTGGAAAATTGCGCAGGTCGCACCAGTGTTCAAGAAGGGTAGTAGGAGTAATCCATTTAACTACAGACCTATATCATTGACGTCGGTTTGCAGTAGGGTTTTGGAGCATATACTGTATTCAAACATTATGAATCACCTCGAAGGGAACGATGTATTGACACGTAATCAGCATGGCTTCAGAAAACATCGCTCTTGTGCAACGCAGCTAGCTCTTTATTCGCACGAAGTAATGGCCGCTATCGACAGGGGATCTCAAGTTGATTCCGTATTTCTAGATTTCCGGAAAGCTTTTGACACCGTTCCCCACAAGCGACTTCTAATCAAGCTGCGGAGCTATGGGGTATCGTGTCAGTTGTGCGACTGGATTCGTGATTTCCTGTCAGGAAGGTCGCAGTTCGTAGTAATAGATGGCAAATCATCGAGTAAAACTAAAGTGATATCAGGTGTTCCCCAGGGAAGCGTCCTGGGACCTATACTGTTCCTGATCTATATAAATGACCTGGGTGACAATCTGAGCAGTTCTCTTAGACTGTTCGCAGATGATGCTATAATTTAACGTCTAGTAAGGTCATCCGAAGACCAGTATCAGCTGCAAAGCGATTTAGAAAAGATTGCTGTATGGTTTGTCAGGTGGCAGCTGACGCTAAATAACGGAGAGTGTGAGATGATCCACATGAGTTCCAAAAGAAATCCGTTGGAATTCGATTACTCGATAAATAGTACAATTCTCAAGGCTGTCAATTCAACTAAGTACCTGGGTGTTAAAATTACGAACAACTTCAGTTGGAAGGACCACATAGATAATATTGTCGGGAGGGCCAGCCAAAGGTTGCGTTTCATTGGCAGGACACTTAGAAGATGCAAGAAGTCCACTAAAGAGACAGTTTACACTACACTCGTTCGTCCTCTGTTAGAATATTGCTGCACGGTGTGGGATCCTTACCAGGTGGGATTGACGGAGGACATCGAAAGGGTGCAAAAACGGGCAGCTCGTTTTGTATTATCGCGTTATAGGGGAGAGAGTGTGGCAGATATGATACACGAGTTGGGATGGAAGTCATTACAGCATAGACGTTTTTCGTCATGGCGAGACCTTTTTACGAAATTTCAGTCACCAACTTTCTCTTCCGAATGCGAAAATATTTTATTGAGCCCAACCTACATAGGTAGGAATGATCATCAAAATAAAATAAGAGAAATCAGAGTTCGAACAGAAAGGTTTAGCTGTTCGTTTTTCCCGCTCGCTGTTCGGGAGTGGAACAGTAGGAGATAGTATGATTGTGGTTCGATGAACCCTCTGAAAAGCACTTAAATGTGAATTGCAGAGTAGTCATGTAGATGTAGATGTAGATGATTTATTAGCCGGCTTTGGTGCCAGTGAAATAACCGACTACCTTAAGATTTGGCATTAAACAAGGTCTGGCAGCCACGTTACACGAGAGAATGTGAAAAGTGTTCATATGTACTAAAAACCAAGGAAATCCGCCCGTTTTCACATCTGCTTTCGAATCCACGTAATGCCAGATCGTCACATTGGCCGTTTCCTCTCTGAAACGGTTACATTTATTGTTTGCATAGCTATGTAGCGTGCTGCGGTTTGCGGAGACACTAAAAGCACCATAGTAAAACACAGAAGAAGCTTTTAATTTGGTGTAATAGCCAGTAAGAAGCAGTACATTTCAAGTTTTTGTTATCGATTATTGAATTTTTAGCAGGCTTTGGTGCCTTGGACATGAGCTAGGACCTTAAGATTTGGCATGAAGGGAGGTCTGGCAGCCACGTTGCACGGGAGAAAGTGAGAAGTTCTTATGTGCAGTAAAAACCTAAGAAATCCGCCCGTTTTCGTCATCTGCTTTCGAATCGACGTAATGCCAGATCGTCACATTGGCCGTTTTCCCTCTGAAACGGTTACATTTATCGTGTGCAAACTTATGTCGCGTGCTGCGGTATGCGGAGACTCTAAAAGCTTCATAGTAGAACACAGATGAAGCTTCTAAGTTGATGTAATAGCCAGTAAGAAGTAGTACAATTCAAGTTTGAGGTACTGATTATTTACTTTTTAGCTGGCTTTGGAGCCTTGGACATGAGCTAGGACCTTAAGATTCTGCATGAAAGGAGGACTAGCAGCCGAGTTGCACGGGAGAATGTGAAATGTGTTCATATGTAGTAAAAACCAACCTGAGAAATCCGTCCGTTTTCGTCATTTGTTATCGAATCGACTTAAAGCCCGATCGTCACATTGGCCGCTCTTCTCTCTGAAACGGTTGTACTTATCGCCTGCAAAGCTATGTCGCGTGATGCGGTATGCGGCGACACTAAAAGCACCATAGTAGAACACAGATGAAGCTTCTAAGTTGATGTAATAGCCAGTAAGAAGTAGTACAATTCAAGTTTTAGGTATCGATTATTCACTTTTTAGCCGGCTTTGGTGCCTTGGACACGAGCTAGGACCTTAAGATTTTGCATGAAAGGAGGACTAGCAGCCGCGTTGCACGGGAGAATGTGAAAAGTGTTCTTATGTAGTTAAAACCTGAGATATCCGTCCGTTTTCGTCATTTGTTATCAAATCGACTTAAAGCCAGATTGTTACATTGGCCGCTCTTCTCTCTGAAACGGTTACATTTATCATCTGCAAACTTATGTTGCGTGCTAAGGAATGCGGAGACACTAAAAACAACACAGTAGAACACAGAAGACGCTTCTAGGTTGATGTAATTAGCCCTTAGGAAACAGTACAATTCAGGTTTTAGTTATCGATTATTGATTTATTAGCCGGCTTTGGTGCCAGTGAAATGACCGACTACCGTAAAATTTGGCATTAATCAAGGTCTGATGAGCCACGTTACACGAGAGAATGTGAAAAGTGTTCATATGTACTAAAAACCTAAGAAATCCGCCCGTTTTCGTCATTTTTTCTCGTATCGACTTAAAGCCAGATCGTCACATTGGCCGGTCTTCTCTCTAAAACGGTTACATTCATCGTGTGCAAAGCTATGTCGCGTGCTGCGGAATGCGGAGACACTAAAGCCACGATAGTAGAACACAGAAGAAGTTTCTAAGTTGACGTAATAACCAGTAAGAAGCAGTCAAATTCAAGTTTTAGTTATTGATTAATGACTTTTTAGCCGGCATTGGTGCCTTGTACATGCGCTAGAATCTTATGATTTTGCATGAAGGAAGGTCTATCAGCCACATCGCACAGGAGAATGTGGAAAGTGTTCACATCTAGCAAAAACCTGAGAAATTCGCCCGTTTCCGTCATTTGCAATCGAATCGACTTAATGCCAGATCGAATATTGGCAGCTCTTCTCTCTGAAACGATTACATTTATCGTGTGCAAAGCTATGTCGCGTGCTGCGGTATACGGAGACACTAAAAGCACCAAAATAGAGCACAGAAGAAGTTTCTAAGTTTATGTAATAGCCAGTAAGAAGCAGTACAATTCAAGTTTCAGTTGTCGATTACTGTCATTTTAGCCTTCTTTGGTACCTTGGACACGAGCAAGGACATTACGATTTTGCATAAATGGAGGACTAGCAGCTGCGTTGCACGCGAGTATGTGAAAAGTGTTCATACGTAGTAAAAACCTGAGATATCCGTCCGTTTTCGTCATTTGTTATCATATCGACTTAAAGCCAGATCGTTACATTGGCCGCTCTTCTCTCTGAAACGGTTTTATTTATAGTCTGCAAAGCTAAGTCGCGTGCTGAGGTATGCGGAGACACTAAAAGCACCATAGTAGAACACACGTGAAGTTTCTAAGCTGATGTAGAAACCAGTAAGAAGAAGTATAATTCAAGTTTTAGTTATCGATTATTGACTTTTTAGCCGGCTTTGGTGCCTTGGGCATGAGCTAGGACCTTAAAATTTTGCATGAAAGGAGGACTAGCAGCCGCGTTGCAAGGAAGAATGTGAAAAGTGTTCTTATGGAGTAAAAACCTGAGATATCGGTCCGGTTTCGTCATTTGTTATCAAATCGACTTGAAGCCAGATTGTTACATTGGCCGCTCTTCTCTCTGAAACCATTAAATTTATTGTCTGCATAGGTATATCGCTTGCTGCAGTATACGGAGACACTAAAAGCACCATAGTAGAACACAGAAGTAGCTTCTAAGTTGATGTAATAGCCAGTAAGATGTAGTACAATTCACATTTTAGTTATCGATTATTGACTTTTTAGACGGCTTTGGCGCCTTCGATTTGAACTAGGACCTTAAGTTATTGCATGATGAAGGACTAGCAGCCGCTTTCCACGGGTAATTTGAAAAGTGTTCATATGTGCTAAAAACCTGAGACATCAGCCATTTTCGTCATTTGTTATCAAATCGATTTAAAGCCAGATCGTTACATTGGCCACTCCTCTCTCTGAAACGGTTTCATTTATCGTCTACAAAGCTGTGTCGTGTGCTGCGGTATGGGCTAGACACTAAAAGCACCATAGCAGATCACAGAAGAAGCTTCTAAGTTGATGTAATAGTCAGTAAGAAACACTACAATTCAAGTTTTAGTTATCGAATATTGACCTTTTACCCTTCTTTGGTGCCTTGGACATGAGCTAGGACCTTAAGATTTTGCTTGAAGGGAAGTCTAGCAGACGCGTTGCACAGGAGAATGTGAAAAGTGTTCATATGTAGTAACAACCTGAGATATCCGTCCGTTTTTGTCATTTGTTATCGAATCGACTTAAACCCAGAACGTCACGTTGGCCGCTCTTCTCTCTGAAACGGTTACATATATCGTCTACAAAGCTATGACGCGTGATGCGATATGCGGAGGCACTAAAAGCACCATAGTGGAACACAGAAGAAGCTTCCAAATTGACGTAATAGCCAGTAAGAAATAGTACAATTCAAGTTTTAGTTATAGATTATTGACCTTTTACCCTTCATTGGTGCTTGTACATGAGCAAGGACCTAAAGATTTTGCATGAAACGAAGTGTAGCAGTCGCTTTGCACGAGAGAATGAAAACGTGTTCATATATAGTAAAAACCTGAGATATTCGTCCGTTTTCGTCATTTGTTATCGAATGGACTTAAACCCAGAACGTCACGTTGGCCGCTCTTCTCTCTGAAACGGTTACATTTATCGTCTACAAAGCTATGACGGGTGATGCGATAAGCGAAGAAACAAATAACACCATAGCAGAACACAGAAGAAGCTTCTAAGCTGATGTAATAGCTAGTAAGAAGTATTACAATTCACGTATTAGTTATCGATTATTGTCCCTTTAGCCGTCTTTGGTGTCTTGTACATGAGCTAGGACATTAAGATTTTGCATGAAAGGAGGCCCAGCAGCCGCGTTCCTCGGGAGAATGTGATAAGTGTTGATAAGTAGTAAAAACCTGAGAAATCCGTCCGTTTTCCTCATCTGTTATCAAATCGTCTTAAAGCCAGAACGTTACATTGGCCGCGATTCTCTTTGTAACGGTTACATTTATCGTCTGCACAGCTATGTCGGGTGCTGTGGTATGCTTAGACAATAAATGCACCATAGTAGAACACAGAAGAAGCTTCTAAGTTGATGTAATAGCCGGTAAGAAATAGTACAATAACGTTTTAGATATCGATTATTCACTTTTTAGCTGGGTTTGGGGCCTTGGACATGAGCTAGGACCTTCAGATTTTGCATCTAAGGAGGACTAGTAGCTGCGTTGCACGGGGAAATGTGAAAAGTGTTCATATATAGTAAAAACCTGAGATATCTGTCCGTTTTCGTCATTTGTTATCGAATCGACTTAAAGCCAGATCGTCACACTGGCCGCTCTTCTCTCTGAAACGGTTACATTTATCGTCTGCAAAGCTATGTCGAGTGCTGCGGTATGCAGAGATACTAAAAGCACCATAGTAGAACACAGAAGAAGCTTCTAAGTTGATGTAATAGCCAGTAAGAAGTAGTACAATTCAAGTTTTAGTTATCGATTATTGACTATTTAGCCGTCTTTCGTGCCTTGGACATAAGCTGTGACATTAAGATTTGCGCATGAATGGAGGACAAGCAGCTGCGTTGCACAGGCGAGAATGTGAAAAGTGTTGATAAGTAGTAAAAACCTGAGAAATCCGTCCGTTTTCCTCATCTGTTATCAAATCGACTTAAAGCCAGAACGTTACATTGGCCGCTATTCTCTCTGTAACGGTTACATTTATCGTCTCCAAAGCTATGTCGCGTGCTGCGGTATGCGGAGACACTAACAGTACCATAGTAGAACCCTGATGAAACTTCTAAGTTGATGTAATAGCCAGTAAGAAGTAGTGCAATAACGTTTTAGATATCGATTATTGACTTTTTAGCTGGCTTTGGGGTCTTGGACATGAGCTGGGGCCTTAAGATCTTGCATCAAAGGAGGACTAGCAGCTGCGTTGCACGGGAGAATGTGAAAAGTGTTCACATGTAGTACAAACCTGAGAAATCCGTCCGTTTTCGTCATTTCTTATCAAATCGACTTAAAGCCAGAACGTCACATTGGCCGCTCTTCTATCTGTAACGGTAACATTTATCGCTTGCAAAGCTATGTCGCGTGCTGCGGTATGCCGAGACACTAACAACACCATAGTAGAACACGGAAGAAGCTTTTAAGTTGAAGTAATTGCCAGTAAGAAATAGTACAACAACGTTTTAGATATCGATTATTGACTTTTTAGCTGGCTTTGGGGCCTTGGACATGAGCTAATGCCTTAAGATTTTGCATCAAAGGAGGACTAGCAGCTGCGTAGCAGGGGAGAATGTGAAAAGTGTTCATATGTAGTAAAAACCTGAGAAATCCGTTCGTTTTCGTCATTTCTTATCAAATCGACTTAAAGCAAGATCGTCACATTGGTCGCTCTTCTCTCTGAAACTGTTACATTTATCATGTGCAAAGCTATGTCGCGTGCTGCGGTTTGCGGATACTCTAACAGCACCATCGTAGAACACAGATCAAACTTCTAAGTTGATGTAATAGCCAGTAAGAAGTAGTACAATAACGTTTTAATTATCGATTATTGACTTTTTAGCTGGCTTTGGGGTCTTGGACACGAGCTAGGACCTTAAGACTTTGCATCAAAGGAGGACTAGCAGCTGCGTTGCACGGGAGAATGTGAAAAGTGTTCATATGTTGTAAAAACCTGAGAAATCCGTCCATTTTCGTCATTTCTTATCAAATCAAGTTAAAGCCAGAACGTTACATTGGCCGCCCTTCTCTGTGAAACGGTACAATTTATCGCCTGCAAAGCTATGTCGCGTGCCGCGGTATGCCGAGACACTAACAGCACCATAGTAAAACAGAAGAAGCTTCTAAGTTGATGTAATTGCCAGTAAGAAGTAGTACAATAACGTTTTAGATATCGATTATTGACTTTTTAGCTGGCATTGGGGCCTTGGACATGAGCTAGGACCTTAAAATTTTGCATCAAAGGAGGACCAGATGCTCCGTTGCACGGGAGAATGTGAAAAGTATTCATATGCAGTACAAACCTGAGAAATCCGTCCGTTTTCGTAATTTCTTATCAAATCGACTTAAAGCCAGGACGTCACATTGGACGCTCTTCTCTCTGAAAAGGTTACATTACTCGTCTACAGAGCTATGTCGCGTGCTGCGGTATGCGGAGACACTAACAGCACCATAGTAGAACACAGATGAAATTTCTAAGTTGATGTAATAGCCAGTAAGAAGTAGCACAATAACGTTTTAGATATCGATTATTGACTTTTTAGCTGGCTTTGGGGACTTGGACATGAGCTAGGACCTTAAGATTTTGCATCAAAGGAGTACTAGCAGCTGCGTTGCACGGGAGAATGTGAAAAGTGTTCATATGTCGTAAAAACCTGAGAAATCCGTCCGTTTTCGTCATTTCTTATCAAATCGACTTAAAGCCAAATCGTCACATTGGTCGCTCTTCTCTCTGAAAAGGTTACATTTATCGTCTGCAAAGCTATGTCGCGTGCTGCGGCATGCGGAGACACTAACAGCACCATAGTAGAACACTGATGAAACTTCTAAGTTGATGTAATAGCCAGTAAGAAGTAGTACAATAACGTTTTAGATATCGATTATTGACTTTTTAGCTGGCATTGGGGTCTTGAACATGAGCTAGGACCTTAAGACCTTTCATCAAAGGAGGACTAGCAGCTGCGTTGCACGGGAGAATGTGAAAAAAGTTCATATGTAGTAAAAACCTGAGAAATCCGTTCGTTTTCGTCATTTCTTATCAAATCGACTTAAAGCCAGATCGTCACATTGGTCGCTCTTCTCTCTGAAAAGATTACATTTATCGTCTGCAAAGCTATGTCGCGTGCTGCGGTATGCGGAGACACTAACAGCACCATAGTAGAAAACAGATGAACCTTCTAAGTTGATGTAATAGCCAGTAAGAAGTAGTACAATAACGTTTTAGATATCGATTATTGACTTTTTAGCTGGCTTTGGGGCCTTGGACATGGGCTAGCACCTTAAGATTTTGCATCAAAGGAGGACTACATGCTTCGTTGCACGGGAGAATGTGCAAAGTGTTCATATGCAGTAAAAACCTGAGAAATCCGTCCGTTTTCGTAATTTCTTATCAAATCGCCTTAAAGCCAGGACGTCACATTGGACGCTCTTCTCTCTGAAAATGTTACATTTATCGTCTTTAAAGCTATGTCACGTGCTGCGGTATGCGGAGTCACTAACAGCACCATAGAAGAACACAGATGAAACTTCTAAGTTGATGTAATAGCCAGTAAGAAGTAATACAATAACGTTTTAGATTTCGATTATTGACTTTTTAGCTGGCTTTGGGGCCTTGGACATGAGCTCGGACCTTAAGATTTTGCATCAAAGGAGGACTAGCAGCTGCGTTGCACGGGAGAATGTGAAAAGTGTTCATATGTCGTAAAAACCTGAGAAATCCGTCCGTTTTCGTCATTTCTTATCAAATCGACTTAAAGCCAAATCGTCACATTGGTCGCTCTTCTCTCTGAAAAGGTTACATTTATCGTCTGCAAAGCTATGTCGCGTGCTGCGGCATGCGGAGACACTAACAGCACCATAGTAGAACACTGATGAAACTTCTAAGTTGATGTAATAGCCAGTAAGAAGTAGTACAATAACGTTTTAGATATCGATTATTGACTTTTTAGCTGGCATTGGGGTCTTGAACATGAGCTAGGACCTTAAGACCTTTCATCAAAGGAGGACTAGCAGCTGCGTTGCACGGGAGAATGTGAAAAAAGTTCATATGTAGTAAAAACCTGAGAAATCCGTTCGTTTTCGTCATTTCTTATCAAATCGACTTAAAGCCAGATCGTCACATTGGTCGCTCTTCTCTCTGAAAAGATTACATTTATCGTCTGCAAAGCTATGTCGCGTGCTGCGGTATGCGGAGACACTAACAGCACCATAGTAGAAAACAGATGAACCTTCTAAGTTGATGTAATAGCCAGTAAGAAGTAGTACAATAACGTTTTAGATATCGATTATTGACTTTTTAGCTGGCTTTGGGGCCTTGGACATGGGCTAGCACCTTAAGATTTTGCATCAAAGGAGGACTACATGCTTCGTTGCACGGGAGAATGTGCAAAGTGTTCATATGCAGTAAAAACCTGAGAAATCCGTCCGTTTTCGTAATTTCTTATCAAATCGCCTTAAAGCCAGGACGTCACATTGGACGCTCTTCTCTCTGAAAATGTTACATTTATCGTCTTTAAAGCTATGTCACGTGCTGCGGTATGCGGAGTCACTAACAGCACCATAGAAGAACACAGATGAAACTTCTAAGTTGATGTAATAGCCAGTAAGAAGTAATACAATAACGTTTTAGATTTCGATTATTGACTTTGTAGCTGGCTTTGGGGCCTTGGACATGAGCTCGGACCTTAAGATTTTGCATCAAAGGAGGACTAGCAGCTGCGTTGCACGGGAGAATGTGAAAAGTGTTCATGTGTAGTAAAAACCTGAGAAATCCATCCGTTTTCGACATTTCTGATCAAATCGACTTAAAGCCAGATCGTCACATTGGTCGCTCTTCTCTCTGAAACGGTTACATTTATCGTCTGCAAAGCTATGTCGCGTGCTGCGGTATGCGGAGACACTAACAGCACCATAGTAGAACACTGATGAAACTTCTAAATTGATGTAATAGCCAGTAAGAAGTAGTACAATAACGTTTTAGATATCGACTATAGACTTTTTACCTGGCTTTGGGGTTTTGGACATGACCTAGGAACTTAAGACTTTGCATCAATTGAGGACTAGCAGCTGCGTTGAACGGGAGAATGTGATAAGTGTTCATATGTAGTAAAACCTGAGAAATCCGTCCGTTTTCTTCATTTCTCATGAAATCAACTTAAAGCCAGATCGTCACATTGGTCACTCTTCTCTCTGAAACGGTTACATTTATCGTATGTAAAGCTATGTCACGTGCTGCGGTATGCGGAGACACTAACAGCACCATAGAAGAACACAGATGAAACTTCTAAGTTGATGTAATAGCCAGTAAGAAGTAATACAATAACGTTTTAGATTTCGATTATTGACTTTTTAGCTGGTTTTGGTGTCTAGGACATGAGCTAGGACCTTAAGACTTTGCATCAAAGGAGGACTAGCAGCTGCGTTGCACGGGAGAATGTGAAAAGTGTTCATATGTAGTAAAAACCTGAGAAATCCGTCCGTTTTCGTCATTTCATATCAAATCGACTTAAAGCCAGATCGTCACATTGGTCGCTCTTCTCTCTGAAACGATTACATTTATCGTCTGCAAAGCTATGTCGCGTGCTGCGGTATGCGGAGACACTAACAGCACCATAGTAGAAAACAGATGAACCTTCTAAGTTGATGTAATAGCCAGTAAGAAGTAGTACAATAACGTTTTAGATATCGATTATTGACTTTTTAGCTGGCTTTGGGGCCTTGGACATGGGCTAGCACCTTAAGATTTTGCATCAAAGGAGGACTACATGCTTCGTTGCACGGGAGAATGTGCAAAGTGTTCATATGCAGTAAAAACCTGAGAAATCCGTCCGTTTTCGTAATTTCTTATCAAATCGCCTTAAAGCCAGGACGTCACATTGGACGCTCTTCTCTCTGAAAATGTTACATTTATCGTCTTTAAAGCTATGTCACGTGCTGCGGTATGCGGAGTCACTAACATCACCATAGAAAAACACAGATGAAACTTCTAAGTTGATGTAATAGCCAGTAAGAAGTAATACAATAACGTTTTAGATTTCGATTATTGACTATTTAGCTGGCTTTGGGGCCTTGGACATGAGCTCGGACCTTAAGATTTTGCATCAAAGGAGGACTAGCAGCTGCGTTGCACGGGAGAATGTGAAAAGTGTTCATGTGTAGTAAAAACCTGAGAAATCCATCCGTTTTCGACATTTCTGATCAAATCGACTTAAAGCCAGATCGTCACATTGGTCGCTCTTCTCTCTGAAACGGTTACATTTATCGTCTGCAAAGCTATGTCGCGTGCTGCGGTATGCGGAGACACTAACAGCACTATAGTAGAACACTGATGAAACTTCTAAATTGATGTAATAGCCAGTAAGAAGTAGTACAATAACGTTTTAGATATCGACTATAGACTTTTTACCTGGCTTTGGGGTTTTGGACATGACCTAGGAACTTAAGACTTTGCATCAATTGAGGACTAGCAGCTGCGTTGAACGGGAGAATGTGATAAGTGTTCATATGTAGTAAAAACCTGAGAAATCCGTCCGTTTTCGTCATTTCTCATGAAATCAACTTAAAGCCAGATCGTCACATTGGTCACTCTTCTCTCTGAAACGGTTACATTTATCGTATGTAAAGCTATGTCACGTGCTGCGGTATGCGGAGACACTAACAGCACCACAGAAGAACACAGATGAAACTTCTAAGTTGATGTAATAGCCAGTAAGAAGTAATACAATAAGGTTTTAGATTTCGATTATTGACTTTTTAGCTGGTTTTTGTGTCTAGGACATGAGCTAGGACCTTAAGACTTTGCATCAAAGGAGGACTAGCAGCTGCGTTGCACGGGAGAATGTGAAAAGTGTTCATATGTAGTAAAAACCTGAGAAATCCGTCCGTTTTCGTCATTTCTTATCAAATCGACTTAAAGCCAGATCGTCACATTGGTCGCTCTTCTCTCTGAAACGATTACATTTATCGTCTGCAAAGCTATGTCGCGTGCTGCGGTATGCGGAGACACTAACAGCACCATAGTAGAACACTGATGAAACTTCTAAGTTGATGTAATAGCCAGTAAGAAGTAGTACAATAACGTTTTAGATATCGATTATTGACTTTTTAGCTGGCTTTGGGGACTTGGACATGAGCTAGGGCCTTAAGATTTTCCATCAAAGGAGGACTAGCAGCTGGGTTGCACGGGAGAATGTGAAAAGAGTTCACATGTAGTACAAACCTGAGAAATCCGTCCATTTTCGTCATTTCTTATCAAATCGACTTAAAGCCAGAACGTTACATTAGCCGCTCTTCTCTCTGAAACGGTACCATTTATCGCCTGCAAAGCTATGTCTCGTGGTGCGGTATGCCGAGACACTAACACCACCATAGTAACGCAGAAGAAGCTTCTAAGTTGATGTAATAGCCAGTAAGAAGTAGTACAATAACGTTTTAGATATCGATTATTGACTTTTTAGCTGGCATTGGGGCCTTGGACATGAGCTAGGACCTTAAAAATTTGCATCAAAGGAGGACTAGATGCTCCGTTGCACGGGAGAATGTGAAAAGTATTCATATGCAGTACAAACCTGAGAAATCCGTCCGTTTTCGTAATTTCTTATCAAATCGACTTAAAGCCAGGACGTCACATTGGTCGCTCTTCTCTCTGAAACGGTTACATTTATCGTCTGCAAAGCTATGTCGCGTGCTGCGGCATGCGGAGACACTAACAGCACCATAGTAGAACACTGATGAAACTTCTAAGTTGATGTAATAGCCAGTAAGAAGTAGTAAAATAACGTTTTAGATATCGATTATTGACTTTTTAGCTGGCATTGGGGTCTTGAACATGAGCTAGGACCTTAAGACATTGCATCAAAGGAGGACTAGCAGCTGCGTTGCACGGGAGAATGTGAAAAAAGTTCATATGTAGTAAAAACCTGAGAAATCCGTTCGTTTTCGTCATTTCTTATCAAATCGACTTAAAGCCAGATCGTCACATTGGTCGCTCTTCTCTCTGAAACGGTAACATTTATCGTCTACAAAGCTATGTCGCGTGCTGCGGTATGCCGAGACACTAACAGCACCATAGTAGAACACAGAAGAAGCTCCTAAGTTGTAGTAATTGCCAGTAAGAAGTAGTGCAATAACGTTTTAGATATCGATTATTGACTTTTTAGCTGGCTTTGGGGCATTGCACATGAGCTAGGACCTTAAGACTTTGCATCAAAGGAGGACTAGCAGCTGCTTTGCACGGGAGAATGTGAAAAGTGTTCATATGTAGTAAAAACATGAGAAATCCGTCCGTTTTCGTCTTTTTGTATAAAATCGACTTAAAACCAGATCGTCACATTGGTCGCTCTTTTCTCTGAAACGGTTACATTTATCGTCTGCAAAGCTATGTCGCGTGCTGCGGTATGCGGAGACACTAACAGCACCATAGTAGAAAACAGATGAACCTTCTAAGTTGGTGTAATAGCCAGTAAGAAGTAGTACAATAACGTTTTAGATATCGATTATTGCCTTTTTAGCTGGCTTTGGGGCCTTGGACATGGGCTAGGACCTTAAGATTTTGCATCAAAGGAGGACTACATGCTTCGTTGCACGGGAGAATGTGCAAAGTGTTCATATGCAGTAAAAACCTGAGAAATCCGTCCGTTTTCGTAATTTCTTATCAAATCGCCTTAAAGCCAGGACGTCACAGTGGACGCTCTTCTCTCTGAAAATGTTACATTTATCGTCTTTAAAGCTATGTCACGTGCTGCGGTATGCGCAGTCACTAACAGCACCATAGAAGAACACAGATGAAACTTCTAAGTTGATGTAATAGCCAGTAAGAAGTAATACAATACCGTTTTAGATTTAGATTATTGACTTTTTACCTGGCTTTGGGGTCTTGGACATGAGCTAGGAACTTAAGACTTTGCATCAATTGAGGACTAGCAGCTGCGTTGAACGGGAGAATGTGATAAGTGTTCATATGTAGTAAAAACCTGAGAAATCCGTCCGTTTTCGTCATTTCTCATGAAATCAACTTAAAGCCAGATCGTCACATTGGTCACTCTTCTCTCTGAAACGGTTACATTTATCGTATGTAAAGCTATGTCACGTGCTGCGGTATGCGGAGACACTAACAGCACCATAGAAGAACACAGATGAAACTTCTAAGTTGATGTAATAGCCAGTAAGAAGTAATACAATAACGTTTTAGATTTCGATTATTGACTTTTTAGCTGGCTTTGGTGTCTAGGACATGAGCTAGGACCTTAAGACTTTGCATCAAAGGAGGACTAGCAGCTGCGTTGCACGGGAGAATGTGAAAAGTGTTCATATGTAGTAAAAACCTGAGAAATCCGTCCGTTTTCGTCATTTCTTATCAAATCGACTTAAAGCCAGATCGTCACATTGATCGTTCTTCTCTCTGAAACGGTTACATTTATCGTCTGCAAAGCTACGTCGCGTGCTCCGGTATGCGGAGACACTAACAGCACCATAGTAGAAAACAGATGAAACTTCTAAGTTGATGTAATTGCCAGTAAGAAGTAGTGCAATAAAGTTATAGATACCGATTATTGACTTTTTAGCTGGCTTTGGGGTATTGGACATGAGCTAGGACCTTATGATTTTGCATCAAAAGAGAACTAGCAGCTGCGTTGCACGGGAGAATGTGAAAAGTGTTCATATGTAGTAAAAACCTGAGACATCCGTCCGTTTTCGTCATTTTTCTTATCAAATCGACTTAAAGCCAGATCGTCACATTGGTCGCTCTTCTCTCTGAAACGGTTACATTTATCGTCTGCAAAGCTATGTCGCGTGCTGCGGTATGCGGAGACACTAACAGCACCATAGTAGAAAACAGATGAAACTTCTAAGTTGATGTAATAGCCAGTAAGAAGTAGTACAATAACGTTATCGATACCGATTATTGACTTTTTAGCTGGCTTTGGGGTCTTGGACATGAGCTCCGACCTTAAGAATTTGCATCAAAAGGGAACTAGCAGCTGCGTTGCAGGGGAGAATGTGAAAAGTGTTCATTTGTAGTAAAAACCTGAGAAATCCGTCCGTTTTCGTCATTTCTGATCAAATCGACTTAAAGCCAGATCGTCACATTGGTCGCTCTTCTCTCTGAAACGGTTAAATTTATCGTCTGCAAAGCTATGTCGCGTGCTGCGGTATGCGGAGACACTAACAGCACCATAGTAGAACACTGATGAAACTTCTAAGTTGATGTAATAGCCAGTAAGAAGTAGTACAATAACGTTTTAGATATCGACTATAGACTTTTTACCTGGCTTTGGGGTCTTGGACATGAGCTAGGAACTTAAGACTTTGCATCAATTGAGGACTAGCAGCTGCGTTGAACGGGAGAATGTGATAAGTGTTCATATGTAGTAAAAACCTGAGAAATCCGTCCGTTTTCGTCATTTCTCATGAAATCAACTTAAAGCCAGATCGTCACATTGGTCACTCTTCTCTCTGAAACGGTTACATTTATCGTATGTAAAGCTATGTCACGTGCTGCGATATGCGGAGACACTAACAGCACCATAGAAGAACACAGATGAAACTTCTAAGTTGATGTAATAGCCAGTAAGAAGTAATACAATAACGTTTTAGATTTCGATTATTGACTTTTTAGCTGGCTTTGGTGTCTAGGACATGAGCTAGGACCTTAAGACTTTGCATCAAAGGAGGACTAGCAGCTGCGTTGCACGGGAGAATGTGAAAAGTGTTCATATGTAGTAAAAACCTGAGAAATCCGTCCGTTTTCGTCATTTCTTATCAAATCGACTTAAAGCCAGATCGTCACATTGATCGTTCTTCTCTCTGAAACGGTTACATTTATCGTCTGCAAAGCTATGTCGCGTGCTGCGGTATGCGGAGACACTAACAGCACCATAGTAGAAAACAGATGAAACTTCTAAGTTGATGTAATTGCCAGTAAGAAGTAGTACAATAAAGTTATAGATACCGATTATTGACTTTTTAGCTGGCTTTGGGGTATTGGACATGAGCTAGGACCTTATGATTTTGCATCAAAAGAGAACTAGCAGCTGCGTTGCAGGGGAGAATGTGAAAAGTGTTCATTTGTAGTAAAAACCTGAGAAATCCGTCCGTTTTCGTCTTTTTGTATAAAATCGACTTAAAACCAGATCGTCACATTGGTCGCTCTTTTCTCTGAAACGGTTACATTTATCGTCTGCAAAGCTATGTCGCGTGCTGCGGTATGCGGAGACACTAACAGCACCATAGTAGAAAACAGATGAACCTTCTAAGTTGGTGTAATAGCCAGTAAGAAGTAGTACAATAACGTTTTAGATATCGATTATTGCCTTTTTAGCTGGCTTTGGGGCCTTGGACATGGGCTAGGACCTTAAGATTTTGCATCAAAGGAGGACTACATGCTTCGTTGCACGGGAGAATGTGCAAAGTGTTCATATGCAGTAAAAACCTGAGAAATCCGTCCGTTTTCGTAATTTCTTATCAAATCGCCTTAAAGCCAGGACGTCACAGTGGACGCTCTTCTCTCTGAAAATGTTACATTTATCGTCTTTAAAGCTATGTCACGTGCTGCGGTATGCGCAGTCACTAACAGCACCATAGAAGAACACAGATGAAACTTCTAAGTTGATGTAATAGCCAGTAAGAAGTAATACAATACCGTTTTAGATTTAGATTATTGACTTTTTACCTGGCTTTGGGGTCTTGGACATGAGCTAGGAACTTAAGACTTTGCATCAATTGAGGACTAGCAGCTGCGTTGAACGGGAGAATGTGATAAGTGTTCATATGTAGTAAAAACCTGAGAAATCCGTCCGTTTTCGTCATTTCTCATGAAATCAACTTAAAGCCAGATCGTCACATTGGTCACTCTTCTCTCTGAAACGGTTACATTTATCGTATGTAAAGCTATGTCACGTGCTGCGGTATGCGGAGACACTAACAGCACCATAGAAGAACACAGATGAAACTTCTAAGTTGATGTAATAGCCAGTAAGAAGTAATACAATAACGTTTTAGATTTCGATTATTGACTTTTTAGCTGGCTTTGGTGTCTAGGACATGAGCTAGGACCTTAAGACTTTGCATCAAAGGAGGACTAGCAGCTGCGTTGCACGGGAGAATGTGAAAAGTGTTCATATGTAGTAAAAACCTGAGAAATCCGTCCGTTTTCGTCATTTCTTATCAAATCGACTTAAAGCCAGATCGTCACATTGATCGTTCTTCTCTCTGAAACGGTTACATTTATCGTCTGCAAAGCTACGTCGCGTGCTCCGGTATGCGGAGACACTAACAGCACCATAGTAGAAAACAGATGAAACTTCTAAGTTGATGTAATTGCCAGTAAGAAGTAGTGCAATAAAGTTATAGATACCGATTATTGACTTTTTAGCTGGCTTTGGGGTATTGGACATGAGCTAGGACCTTATGATTTTGCATCAAAAGAGAACTAGCAGCTGCGTTGCACGGGAGAATGTGAAAAGTGTTCATATGTAGTAAAAACCTGAGACATCCGTCCGTTTTCGTCATTTTTCTTATCAAATCGACTTAAAGCCAGATCGTCACATTGGTCGCTCTTCTCTCTGAAACGGTTACATTTATCGTCTGCAAAGCTATGTCGCGTGCTGCGGTATGCGGAGACACTAACAGCACCTTAGTAGAAAACAGATGAAACTTCTAAGTTGATGTAATAGCCAGTAAGAAGTAGTACAATAACGTTATCGATACCGATTATTGACTTTTTAGCTGGCTTTGGGGTCTTGGACATGAGCTCCGACCTTAAGAATTTGCATCAAAAGGGAACTAGCAGCTGCGTTGCAGGGGAGAATGTGAAAAGTGTTCATTTGTAGTAAAAACCTGAGAAATCCGTCCGTTTTCGTCATTTCTGATCAAATCGACTTAAAGCCAGATCGTCACATTGGTCGCTCTTCTCTCTGAAACGGTTAAATTTATCGTCTGCAAAGCTATGTCGCGTGCTGCGGTATGCGGAGACACTAACAGCACCATAGTAGAACACTGATGAAACTTCTAAGTTGATGTAATAGCCAGTAAGAAGTAGTACAATAACGTTTTAGATATCGACTATAGACTTTTTACCTGGCTTTGGGGTCTTGGACATGAGCTAGGAACTTAAGACTTTGCATCAATTGAGGACTAGCAGCTGCCTTGAACGGGAGAATGTGATAAGTGTTCATATGTAGTAAAAACCTGAGAAATCCGTCCGTTTTCGTCATTTCTCATGAAATCAACTTAAAGCCAGATCGTCACATTGGTCACTCTTCTCTCTGAAACGGTTACATTTATCGTATGTAAAGCTATGTCACGTGCTGCGATATGCGGAGACACTAACAGCACCATAGAAGAACACAGATGAAACTTCTAAGTTGATGTAATAGCCAGTAAGAAGTAATACAATAACGTTTTAGATTTCGATTATTGACTTTTTAGCTGGCTTTGGTGTCTAGGACATGATCTAGGACCTTAAGACTTTGCATCAAAGGAGGACTAGCAGCTGCGTTGCACGGGAGAATGTGAAAAGTGTTCATATGTAGTAAAAACCTGAGAAATCCGTCCGTTTTCGTCATTTCTTATCAAATCGACTTAAAGCCAGATCGTCACATTGATCGTTCTTCTCTCTGAAACGGTTACATTTATCGTCTGCAAAGCTATGTCGCGTGCTGCGGTATGCGGAGACACTAACAGCACCATAGTAGAAAACAGATGAAACTTCTAAGTTGATGTAATTGCCAGTAAGAAGTAGTACAATAAAGTTATAGATACCGATTATTGACTTTTTAGCTGGCTTTGGGGTATTGGACATGAGCTAGGACCTTATGATTTTGCATCAAAAGAGAACTAGCAGCTGCGTTGCAGGGGAGAATGTGAAAAGTGTTCATTTGTAGTAAAAACCTGAGAAATCCGTCCGTTTTCGTCATTTCTTATCAAATCGACTTAAAGCCAGATCGTCACATTGGTCGCTCTTCTCTCTGAAAAGATTACATTTATCGTCTGCAAAGCTATGTCGCGTGCTGCGGTATGCGGAGACACTAACAGCACCAAAGTAGAACACTGATGAAACTTCTAAGTTGATGTAATAGCCAGTAAGAAGTAGTACAATAACGTTTTAGATATCGATTATTGACTTTTTAGCTGGCTTTGGGGCCTTGGACATGGGCTAGCACCTTAAGATTTTGCATCAAAGGAGGACTACATGCTTCGTTGCACGGGAGAATGTGCAAAGTGTTCATATGCAGTAAAAACCTGAGAAATCCGTCCGTTTTCGTCATTTCTTATCAAATCGCCTTATAGCCAGGACGTCACATTGGACGCTCTTCTCTCTGAAAATGTTACATTTATCGTCTTTAAAGCTATGTCACGTGCTGCGGTATGCGGAGTCACTAACAGCACCATAGAAGAACACAGATGAAACTTCTAAGTTGATGTAATAGCCAGTAAGAAGTAATACAATAACGTTTTAGATTTCGATTATTGACTCTTTAGCTGGCTTTGCGCCTTGGACATGAGCTCGGACCTTAAGATTTTGCATCAAAGGAGGACTAGCAGCTGCGTTGCACGGGAGAATGTGAAAAGTGTTCATGTGTAGTAAAAACCTGAGAAATCCATCCGTTTTCGTCATTTCTGATCAAATCGACTTAAAGCCAGATCGTCACATTGGTCGCTCTTCTCTCTGAAACGGTTACATTTATCGTCTGCAAAGCTATGTCGCGTGCTGCGGTATGCGGAGACACTAACAGCACCATAGTAGAACACTGATGAAACTTCTAAGTTGATGTAATAGCCAGTAAGAAGTAGTACAATAACGTTTTAGATATCGACTATAGACTTTTTACCTGGCTTTGGGGTCTTGGACATGAGCTAGGAACTTAAGACTTTGCATCAATTGAGGACTAGCAGCTGCGTTGAACGGGAGAATGTGATAAGTGTTCATATGTAGTAAAAACCTCAGAAATCCGTCCGTTTTCGTCATTTCTCATGAAATCAACTTAAAGCCAGATCGTCACATTGGTCACTCTTCTCTCTGAAACGGTTACATTTATCGTATGTAAAGCTATGTCACGTGCTGCGGTATGCGGAGACACTAACAGCACCATAGAAGAACACAGATGAAACTTCTAAGTTGATGTAATAGCCAGTAAGAAGTAATACAATAACGTTTTAGATTTCGATTATTGACTTTTTAGCTGGCTTTGGTGTCTAGGACATGAGCTAGGACCTTAAGACTTTGCATCAAAGGAGGACTAGCAGCTGCGTTGCACGGGAGAATGTGAAAAGTGTTCATATGTAGTAAAAACCTGAGAAATCCGTCCGTTTTCGTCATTTCTTATCAAATCGACTTAAAGCCAGATCGTCACATTGATCGTTCTTCTCTCTGAAACGGTTACATTTATCGTCTGCAAAGCTATGTCGCGTGCTGCGGTATGCGGAGACACTAACAGCACCATAGTAGAAAACAGATGAAACTTCTAAGTTGATGTAATTGCCAGTAAGAAGTAGTACAATAAAGTTATAGATACCGATTATTGACTTTTTAGCTGGCTTTGGGGTATTGGACATGAGCTAGGACCTTATGATTTTGCATCAAAAGAGAACTAGCAGCTGCGTTGCACGGGAGAATGTGAAAAGTGTTCATATGTAGTAAAAACCTGAGACATCCGTCCGTTTTCGTCATTTTTCTTATCAAATCGACTTAAAGCCAGATCGTCACATTGGTCGCTCTTCTCTCTGAAACGGTTACATTTATCGTCTGCAAAGCTATGTCGCGTGCTGCGGTATGCGGAGACACTAACAGCACCATAGTAGAAAACAGATGAAACTTCTAAGTTGATGTAATAGCCAGTAAGAAGTAGTACAATAACGTTATCGATACCGATTATTGACTTTTTAGCTGGCTTTGGGGTCTTGGACATGAGCTCCGACCTTAAGAATTTGCATCAAAAGGGTACTAGCAGCTGCGTTGCAGGGGAGAATGTGAAAAGTGTTCATGTGTAGTAAAAACCTGAGAAACCCGTCCGTTTTCGTCATTTCTGATCAAATCCACTTAAAGCCAGATCGTCACATTGGTCGCTCTTCTCTCTGAAACGGTTACATTTATCGTCTGCAAAGCTATGTCGCGTGCTGCGGTATGCGGAGACACTAACAGCACCATAGTAGAACACTGATGAAACTTCTAAGTTGATGTAATAGCCAGTAGGAAGTAGTACAATAACGTTTTAGATATCGACTATAGACTTTTTACCTGGCTTTGGGGTCTTGGACATGAGCTAGGAACTTAAGACTTTGCATCAATTGAGGACTAGCAGCTGCGTTGAACGGGAGAATGTGATAAGTGTTCATATGTAGTAAAAACCTGAGAAATCCGTCCGTTTTCGTCATTTCTCATGAAATCAACTTAAAGCCAGATCGTCACATTGGTCACTCTTCTCTCTGAAACGGTTACATTTATCGTATGTAAAGCTATGTCACGTGCTGCGGTATGCGGAGACACTAACAGCACCATAGAAGAACACAGATGAAACTTCTAAGTTGATGTAATAGCCAGTAAGAAGTAATACAATAACGTTTTAGATTTCGATTATTGACTTTTTAGCTGGCTTTGGTGTCTAGGACATGAGCTAGGACCTTAAGACTTTGCATCAAAGGAGGACTAGCAGCTGCGTTGCACGGGAGAATGTGAAAAGTGTTCATATGTAGTAAAAACCTGAGAAATCCGTCCGTTTTCGTCATTTCTTATCAAATCGACTTAAGGCCAGATCGTCACATTGATCGTTCTTCTCTCTGAAACGGTTACATTTATCGTCTGCAAAGCTATGTCGCGTGCTGCGGTATGCGGAGGTACTAACAGCACCATAGTAGAAAACAGATGAAACTTCTAAGTTGATGTAATTGCCAGTAAGAAGTAGTACAATAAAGTTATAGATACCGATTATTGACTTTTTAGCTGGCTTTGGGATATTGGACATGAGCTAGGACCTTATGATTTTGCATCAAAAGAGAACTAGCAGCTGCGTTGCACGGGAGAATGTGAAAAGTGTTCATATGTAGTAAAAACCTGAGACATCCATCCGTTTTCGTCATTTTTCTTATCAAATCGACTTAAAGCCAGATCGTCACATTGGTCGCTCTTCTCTCTGAAACGGTTACATTTATCGTCTGCAAAGCTATGTGGCGTGCTGCGGTATGCGGAGACAATAACAGCACCATAGTAGAACACTGATGAAACTTCTAAGTTGATGTAATAGCCAGTAAGAAGTAGTACAATAACGTTTTAGATATCGATTATTGACTTTTTAGCTGGCTTTGGGGTCTTGGACATGAGCTAGGACCTTAAGACATTGCATCAAAGGAAGACTAGCAGCTGCGTTGCACGGGAGAATGTGAAAGTGTTCATGTGTAGTAAAAACCTGAGAAATCCGTCCGTTTTCGTCATTTCTTATCAAATCGACTTAAAGCCAGATCGTCACATTGGTCGCTCTTCTCTCTGAAACGGTTACATTTGTTACATTTATCGTCTGCAAAGCTATGTCGCGTGCTGCGGTATGCGGAGAGACTAACAGCACCATAGTAGAAAACAGATGAAACTTCTAAGTTGATGTAATAGCCAGTAAGAAGTAGTACAATAACGTTTTAGATTTCGATTATTGACTTTTTAGCTGGCTTTGGTGCCTTCGACGTGAGCTAGGACCGTAAGATTTTGCATCAATGGAGAACTAGCAGCTGCGTTGCACGGGAGAATGTGAAAAGTGTTCATATGTAGTAAAAACATGAGAAATCCGTCCGTTTTCGCCATTTCTTATCAAATCTACTTAAAGCCAGATCGTCACATTGGTCGCTCTTCTCTCTGAAACGGTTACATATATCGTCTGCAAAGCTATGTTGCGTGCTGCGGTATGCGGAGACACTAACAGCACCATAGTAGAAGACTGATGAAACTTCTAAGTTGATGTAATAGCCAGTAAGAAGTAGTACAATAAAGTTTTAGATATCGATTATTGACTTTTTAGCTGGCTTTGGGGTCTTGGACATGAGCTAGGACCTTAAGACATTGCATCAAAGGAAGACTAGCAGCTGCGTTGCACGGGAGAATGTGAAGAGTGTTCATGTGTAGTAAAAACCTGAGAAATCCGTCCGTTTTCGTCATTTCTTATCAAATCGACTTAAAGCCAGATCGTCACATTGGTCGCTCTTCTCTCTGAAACGGTTACATTTATCGTCTGCAAAGCTATGTCGCGTGCTGCGGTATGCGGAGACAGTAACAGCACCATAGTAGAACACTGATGAAACTTCTAAGTTGATGTAATAGCCAGTAAGAAGTAGTACAATAACGTTTTAGATATCGATTATTGACTTTTTAGCTGGCTTTGGGGTCTTGGATATGAGCTAGGACCTTAAGACATTGCATCAAAGGAGGTTTAGCAGCTGCGTTGCGCGGGAGAATGTGAAAAGTGTCCATGTGTAGTAAAAACCTGAGAAATCCGTCCGTTTTTGTCATTTCTTATCAAATCGACTTAAAGCCAGAACGTCACATTGGCCGCTCTTCTCTCTGAAGCGGTAACATTTATCGCCTACAAAGCTATGTCGCGTGCTGCGGCATGCCGAGACACTAACAGCACCATAGTAGAACACAGAAGAAGCTTCTAAGTTGTAGTAATTGCCAGTAAGAAGTAGTGCAATAACGTTTTAGATATCGATTATTGACTTTTTAGCTAGCTTTGGGGCCTTGGACATGAGCTAGGGCCTTAAGATTTTGCATCAAAGGAGGACTAGCAGCTGCGTTGCACGGGAGAATGTGAAAAGTGTTCATATGTAGTAAAAACCTGAGAAATCCTTCAGTTTTCGTCATTTCTTATCAAATCGACTTAAAGCCAGATCGTCACATTGGTCGCTCTTCTCTCTGAAACGGTTACATTTATCGTCTGCAAAGCTATGTCGCGTGCTGCGGTATGCGGAGACACTATCAGCACCATAGTAGAACACAGATGAAACTTCTAAGTTGATGTAATTGCCAGTAAGAAGTAGTACAATATCGTTTTGGATATCGATTATTGACTTTTTAGCTGGCTTTGGGGTCTTGGACATGAGCTAGGACCTTAAGACATTGCATCAAAGGAGGACTAGCAGCTGCGTTGCACGGGAGAATGTGAAAAGTGTTCATATGTAGTAAAAACCTGAGAAATCCGTCCGTTTTCGTCATTTCTTATCAAATCGACTTCAAGGCAGAACGTCACATTGGCCGCTCTTCTCTCTGAAACGGTTACATTTATCGTCTGCAAAGCTATGTCGCGTGCAGCGGTATGCGGAGACACTAACACTACCATAGTAGAACACAGATGAAACTTCTAAGTTGATGTGATAGCCAGTAAAAAGTAGTACAATAACGTTTTATATATCGATTATTGACTTTTTATTTGGCTTTGGGGCCTTGGACATGACCTAGGACCTTAAGATATTGCATCAAAAAAGGACTAGCAGCTGCGTTGCACGGGAGAATGTGAAAAGTGTTCATATGTCGTAAAAACCTGAGAAATCCGTCCGTTTTCGTCATTTCTCATCAAATCGACTTAAAGCCAGATCGTCTCATTGGTCACTCTTCTCTCTGAAACGGTTACATTTATCGTCTGCAAAGCTATGTCACATGCTGCGGTATGCGGAGACACTAACAGCACCATAGTAGAAAACAGATGAAACTTCTAAGTAGATGTAATTGCCAGTAAGAAGTAGTACAATAACGTTATAGATACCGATTATTGACTTTTTAGCTGGCTTTGGGGTATTGGACATGAGCTAGGACCTTAAGATTTTGCATCAAAAGAGAACTAGCATCTGCGTTGCACGGGAGAATGTGAAAAGTGTTCATATGTAGTAAAAACCTGAGACATCCGTCCGTTTTCGTCATTTCTTATCAAATCGACTTAAAGCCAGATCGTCACATTGGTCGCTCTTCTCTCTGAAACGGTAACATTTATCGCCTACAAAGCTATGTCGCGTGCTGCGGCATGCCGAGACACTAACAGCACCATAGTAGAACACAGAAGAAGCTTCTAAGTTGTAGTAATTGCCAGTAAGAAGTAGTGCAATAACGTTTTAGATATCGATTATTGACTTTTTAGCTGGCATTGGGGTCTTGGACATGAGCTAGGACCTTAAGACTTTGCATCAAAGGAGGACTAGCAGCTGCGTTAACCGGGAGAATGTGAAAAGTGTTCATGTGTAGTAAAAACCTGAGAAATCCGTCCGTTTTCGTCATTTCTGATCAAATCGACTTAAAGCCAGATCGTCACATTGGTCGCTCTTATCTCTGAAACGGTTACATTTATCGTCTGCAAAGCTATGTCGCGTGCTGCGGTATGCGGAGACACTAACAGCACCATAGTAGAACACAGATGAAACTTCTAAGTTGATGTAATAGCCAGAAAGAAGTAGTACAATAACGTTTTAGATATCGATTATTGACTTTTTAGCTGGCTTTGGGGCCTTGGACATGAGCTAGGACCTTAAGATTTTGCATCAAAGGAGAACTAGCAGCTGCGTTGCACGGGAGAAAGTGAAAAGTGTTCATATGTAGTAAAAACCTGAGAAATCCGTCCGTTTTCGTCATTTCTTATCAAATCGACTTAAAGCCAGATCGTCATATTGGTCGCTCTTCTCTCTGAAACGGTTACATTTATCGTCTGCAAAGCTATGTAGCGTGCTGCGGTATGCGGAGACACTAACAGCACCATAGTAGAACACTGATGAAACTTCTAAGTTGATGTATTAGCCAGTAAGAAGTAGTACAATAACGTTTTAGATATCGATTATTGACTTTTTAGCTGGCTTTGGGGTCTTGGACATGAGCTACGACCTTAAGACATTGAATCAAAGGAGGGCTAGCAGCTGCGTTGCACGGGAGAATGTGAAAAGTGTTCATGTGTAGTAAAAACCTGAGAAATCTGTCCGTTTTCGTCATTTGTTATCGAATCGACTTAATGTCAGATCGTCTCATTGGCCGCTCATATCTCTGAAACGGTTACATTTATCGTCTGCAAAGCTATGTCGCTTGCTGCGGTATGCGGAGACACTAAAAGCACCATAGTAGAACACAGAAGAAGCTTCTAAGTCGATGTAATAGGCAGTAAGAAGTAGTACAATTCAAGTTTTAGTTATCGATTTTTGAGTTTTTAGTCGGCTATGTAATAGCCAGTAAAATGTAGTACACTTCAAGTTTTAATTATCGATTATTGAATTTTTAGCCTTCTTTGTTGCCTTGGACATGACCTAGGACTTTAAGATTTTGCATGAAAGGAGGAATAGCAGCCGCGTTGCACGGGAGAATGTGAAAAGTGTTCATATGTAGTAAAAACCTGAGAAATCCGTCCGTGTTCGTCAATTGTTATCGAATCGACTTAAAGCCAGATCGTCACAGTGGCCGCTCTTCCCTCTGAAACGGTTACATTTACCCACTGCAAACCTATGTCGCTGGGTGCTGTATGCGGAGACACTAATAGCACCATAGTAGAATACAGAAGAAGCTTCAAAGTTGATGTAAGAGCCAGTAAAAAACAGTAAAATTCAAGTTTTAGTTATCGATTATTGACCATTTAATTTTCTTTGGTGCTTTGGAAATGAGCTAGGACTTTCCGATTTTGCATGTAGGGAAGTGTAAGAGCCGCTTCGCACGGGATAATGTGAAAAATGTTCATATATACTAAAAACATGAGAAATCCCTCCGTTTTCGTCATTTGTTATCGAATCGACTTAAAGCCAGATTGTCACATTAGGGGCTCTTCTCTCTGAAACGGTTATATTTACCGTCTACAAAGCTATGTCGCGTTCTGCGGTATGCGGAGACACTAAAAGCACCATAGTAGAACACAGATGAAGCTTCTAAGTTGATGTAATAGCCAGTAAGAAGTACTGCAATTCAAGTTTTAGTTTTCGATTATTGACTTTTTACCTTTCTTTGGTTCCTTGGACATGAGCTAGGACCTTAAGATTTTGCATGAAAGGAGGACTAGCAGCCGCGTTGAACGGGAAAATGTGAAAAGTGTTCATATGTAGTAAAAACCTGAGAAGTCCGTCCGTTTTCGTCATTGTTATCAAATCGACTTAAAGCCAGATCGTCACATTGGCTGCTCTTCCCTCTGAAACGGTTAAATTTACCGTCTGCAAACCTATGTCGCTGGGTGCGGTATACGGAGACACTAAAAGCACCGTAGAACACAGAAGGAGCTTCTAAGTTGATGTAATACCCAGTAAGAAGTAGTACAATTCAAGTTTTAGTTTTCGGTTATTGCCTTTTTAGCCGGCTTTGGTGCCTTGGACATGAGCTAGGTCCTTAAGATTTTGCATGAAAGGAAAACTAGCAGCCGCGTTACTGGGGTGAATGTGAAAAGTGTTCATTTGTAGTGAAAGCCTGAGATATCGGTATGTTTTCGTCAATTGTTGTCGAATCGACTTAAAGCCAGATCGTCAAAATGGCCGGTCTTCTCTCTGAAACGGTTAAATTTACCGTATGCAAACCTATGTCGCTGGGTGCGGTATGCGGAGTCACTAAAATCACCATAGTAGAACACAGAAGTAGCTTCTAAGTTGATGTAATACCGAGTAAAAAGTAGTAAAATTAACCTTTTTAGTTATCGATTATTGACTTCTTAACCAATTTTGACGCTTTGGGCATGAGCTAGAACCTTAAGATTTTGCATGAAAGGAGGACTAGCAGCCGCATTGCACGGGAGAATGTGAAAAATGATCATATATAGTAAAAACCTGAGAAATCCCTCCGTTTACGTCATTTGTTATCGAATCGACTTAAAGCCAGATCGTCACATTGGCGGCTCTTCTCTCTGAAACGGTTACATATATCGTCTGCAAAGCTATGTAGCGTTCTCCGGTACGCGGAGACACTAAAAGCACCATAGTAGAACACTGAAAAAACTTTTGAGTTTATGTAATAGCCAGTAAGAAGTAGTACAATTCACGTTTTATTATCGATTATTGACTTTTTAGCCGGCTTTGGTGCCTTGGGCATGAGCTAGGACCTTAAGATTTTGCGTGGAAGGAGGACTAACAGCCGCGTTACACGGGTGAATGTGAAAAGTGTTCATATGTAGTAAAAACCTGAGACATCCGTCCGTTTTCGTCATTTCTGATCAAATCGACTTAAAGCCAGATCGTCACATTGGCCGCTCTTCTCCCTGAAACGATTACAATTATCATCTGCAAAGCTATGTCGCATGCTGCGGTATGCGGAGACACTAAAAGCACCATAGTAGAACACAGTAGAAGCTTCTAATTTGATGTAATAGGTAGTAAGAAGTAGTAGAATTCAAGTTTTAGTTTTCGATTATTGACTTTTTAGCCGGCTTTAGTTCCTTGGACATGAGCTAGGACCTTAATATTAGCATGAAAGGAGGACTAGCAGCCGCGTTGCACGGGAAAATGTGAAAAGTGTTCATATGTTGAAAAAACCTGAGAAGTCCGTCCGTTTTCGTCATTGTTATCAAATCGACTTAAAGCCAGATCATCACATTGGTCGCTCTTCCCTCTGAAACGATTAAATTTACCGTCTGCAAACCTATGTCGCTGGGTGCGGTATGCGGAGACACTAAAAGCACCGTAGAACACAGAAGAAGCTTCTAAGTTGATGTAATACCCAGTAAGAAGTAGTACAATTCAAGTTTTAGTTTGCGGTTATTGACTTTTTAGCCGGCTTTGGTGCCTTGTACATGAGCTAGGTCCTTAAGATTTTGCATGAAAGGAAAACTAGCAGCCGCGTTACTGAGGTGAATGTGAAAAGTGTTCATATGTAGTGAAAACCTGAGAAATCGGTATGTTTTCCTCAATTGTTGTCGAATCGACTTAAAGCCAGATCGTCACTGTGGCCCCTCTTCTCTCCGAAACGGTTACATTTATCGTCTGTAAAGCTATGTCACGTGCTGCGGTATGCGGAGACACTAAAAGGATCATACTAGAACACAGATGAAGCTTCTAAGCTGATGTAATAGAAAGTAGAAGTAGTACAATTCAAGTTTATTTATCGATTATTGAATTTTTAGCCGGATTTGGTGCCTCGGACATGAGCTGGTACCTTAAGATTTTGCATGAATGGAGGACAAGCAGCCGCGTTGCACGGGAGAATGTGAAAAGTGTTCGGATGTAGTAAAAACCTGAGAAATTTATTCGTTTTCCTCCTTTTTTTTCGATTCGACTTAAAGCCAGATCGTTACTATGGCCGCTCTTCTCTCTGAAAAGGTTACATTTAACGTCTGCAAAGCTACGTCGCGTTCTGCGATATGCGGTGACACTAAAAGGACCATAGTAGAACAGAGATGATGCTTCTAAATTAATGTAATAGAATGTAAGAAGTGGTAAAATTCAAGTTTTAGTTATCGATAATTGACTTTTTACACTTCTTTGGTGTCTTGGACATGAGCTAGGACCTTAAGATTTTGCATGAAAGGAGGACTAGCAGCCGCGTTGCACGGGAGAATGTGAAAAGTTTACATATGTAGTAAAAACCTGAGAAATCCATCCGTTTTCTTCCTTTTTAAACGAATCGACTTAAAGCCAGATCGTCATATTGGCCGCTCTTCTCTTTGAAATGGTTACATTTATCGGCTGCAAGGCTATGTCGCGTACTGCTCTATGCGTAGACACTAAAAGCACCATAGTAGAACACAGAAGAAGCTACTATGTTGATGTAATAGCCAGTAAGAATCAGTACAATTCAAGTTTTAGTTATCGATTATTGACTTTATACCCTTCTTTGGTGATTTAGACATGAGCTAGGACCTTACGATTTTGCATGAAAACAGGACTAGCAGCCGCGTTGCACGGGCGAATGTGAATAGAGTTCATATGTAGTAAAAACCTGAGAAACTTATTCGTTTTCATTATTTGATATCGAATCGATTTAAGCCAGAGCGTTACATTGGCCGCACTTCTCTCTGAAACGGTTACATTTATCGTCTGCAAAGCTATGTCGCGTGCTGCAGTATGCGGAGACACTAAAAGCACCATGGTAGAACACAGACGAAGCTTCTAAGTTGATGTAATAGCCCGTTAGATGTAGTACAATTCAAGTGTTAGTTATCGATTATTGACCTTTTACCCGACCTTTGTAGCTTGGACATGGGCTAGGACCTTAAGATTTTGCATGAAAGGAGGACTAGCTGCCACGTTGCACGGTAGAATGTGAAAAGTGATCATATGTAGTAAACACCTGAGAAATCCGTCCGTTTCCGTCATTTGTTGTCGAAACGACTGAAAGCCAGATCGTCACATTGGCCGCTCTTCTCCCTGAAACGGTTACATTTATCGTCTGCAAAGCTATATCGCGTGCTGCGGTATTCGGAGACACTAAAAGCACCATAGTAGAACACAGAAGAAGCTTCTAAGTTGGTGTAATAGCCAGTAAGAAGTAGTACAATTCAAGTTTTAGCTATGGATTATTGACTTTTTAGCCGGCTTTGGTGCCTTGGACATCAGCTATCACCTTAAGATTCTGCATTAAAGGAGGACTAGCAGTCGCTTTGCACGGGAGATTGTTAAAAGTGTTCATATGAATTCAAAACCTGAGAAATCCGTCCATTTCCGTCATTTGTTATCGTTTCGACTTAAAGCCAGATCGTCACATTGGCCGCTCCTCTCTCTGAAACGGTTACATTTCTCGTCTGCAAAGCTATGTCGAGCGCTGCGGTATGCGGCGTCACTAAAAACACCATAGTAGAACACAGATGAAGCTTCTACGTTCATGTAATAGCCAGTAAGAAGCAGTACAATTCGAGCATTAGTTTTCGATTATTGACTTTTTACCCTTCTTCGGTGCCTTGGACATGAACTAGGACCTTAAGATTTTGCATGAAAGGAGTTCTAGCAGCCGCGTTGCACGAGAGAGAGAGTGTAAAGTGTTCATATGTAGTAAAAACCTGAGAAATCCGTCCGTTTCCGTCATTTCATAACGAATCGACTTAAAGCCAGATCGTCACATTGGCCGCTCTTCTCTCTGAAACGGTTACATTTATCGTCTGCAAAACTGTGTCGCATGCTGCGGTGTGCAGAGACACTAAAAGCACCATAGTATAACACAGATGAAGCTTCTACGTTGGTGTGATACACAGTAACAAGTAGTACAATTCATGTTTTAGTTATCGATTATTGACTAATCACCCCTCTTTCGTGCCTTGGACATGAGCTAGGAACTTAAGTTTTTGCATGAAAGGAGGAGTAGCAGCCTCGTTGAACGGGAGAATGTGAAAAGTGTTCATATATGGTAAAAACCTGAGAAATCCGTCCGTTTTCGTCGTTTGTTATGGAATCGACTTAAAGCCAGATCGTCACATTAGCCGCTCTTCTCTCTAAACGGTTACATTTATCGTCTGCAAACCTATGTCGCGTGCTGCGGTATGCGGGGACACTAAAAGCACCATAGTGGAACACAGATGAAGCTTCTAAGTTGATGTATTAGCTAGTAAGAAGTGGTACAATTCCAGTTTTAACTATCGATTATTGACTTTTTAGACGGCTTTGGTGCCTTGGACATGAGGTAGGCCCTTACGATTTTGCATGAACGGAGGACTAGCAGCCGCGTTGCACGGGAGAATGTGAAAAGTGTTCACATGTAGTAAAAATCTGTGAAAACCATCCGTTTTCGTCATTTGTTATCGAATCGACATAAAGCCAGATCGGCACATTGGCCGCTCTTCTCTCTGAAACGGTCACATTTATCGTCTGCAATGGTAAGTCACGTGCTGCGGCATGCGGAGACACAAAAGCTCCATAGTAGAACACAGATGAAGCTTCTAAGTGGATGTAATAGACAGTAAGAAGTAGTACAATTCAAGTTTTAGTTATCGATTATTGACTTTTTAGCCGGCTTTGGTGCCTTGGACATGAGGTAGGCCCTTAAGATTTTGCATGAATTGAGGACTAGCAGCCACGTGTCACGGGAGAATGTGAAAAGTGTTCATATGTAGTAAAAACCTGAGAAATCCGTCCGTTTTCATCATATGTTACTGAATCGACTTACAGCAAGATCGCCACATTTTCAACTCTTCTCTCTGAAACGGATGCATTTATCGTCTGCAAAGCTATGTCGCGTGCTGCGGTATGCGGAGACGCTAAAAGAACCATAGTAGAACACAGATGAAGCTTCTAAGTTGATGTATTAGCCAGTAAGAAGTGGTACAAACCAAGTTTTAATTATCGATTATTGACTTTTTAGCCGGCTTTGGTGCCTTGGACATAAGCTAGGACCTTAAGATTTTGCATGAAAGGATCAATAGCAGCCGCGTTCCACGGGAGAATATGAAATGTGTTCATATGTAGCAAAAACCTTGGAAATCCGTCGGTTTTCGTCATTTGTTATCGAATAGACTTAAAGCCAGATCGTCACATTGGCCGCTCTTCTCGCTAAACGTTTACATTTATCGTCTGCAAAGCTATGTCGCGTGCTGCGGTATGCGGAGACACTGAAAGCACCATAGTACAACTTAGAAAAAGCTTCTAACCTGATGTAATGGCCAGTAAGAAACAGTACATTTCCAGTTTTAGTTATCGATTAATGACTTTTTACCCTTCTTTGGTGCCTTGGACATAAGATAGGACCTTAAGATTTTGCATGAAACGAGGACTATCAGTTGCATTGCACGGGAGAATGTGAAAAGTGTTCATATGTAGTAAAAACCTGAGAAATCCGTCCGTTTTCGCCATTTGTTATCGAATCGACTTAAAGCCAGATCGTCACATTGGCCGCTCTTCTCTCTGAAACGGTTAAATTTACCGTCTGCAAACCTATGTCGCTGGGTGCGGTATGCGGGGACACTAAACGCACTATAGTAAAACACGGAAGAAGCTTCTAAGTTGAAGTAATAGCCAGTAAGAAGCAGTACAATTCAAATTTTAGTTACCGATTATTGACTTTTTACCCTTCGTTGGTGCCTTGGACATGTGCTAGAGCCTTAAGATTTTTGAAGAAAGGAGGACTAGCAGCCGCGTTGCACGGGAGAATGTGAAAAGGTTTCATATGTGGTAAAAACCTGAGAAACCCGTTTATTTTCGACATTTGTTATCGAATCGACTTAAAGCCAGATTGTCACATTGGCTACTCTTCTCGCTGAAACGGTTACATTTATTGTCTGCAAAGCTATGTCGCGTGCTGCGGTATGAGGAGTCACTAAAAGCACCATAGTAGAACACAGAAGAAGCTTCTAAGTTGATGTAACGGCCATAAGAAGCAGTACAATTCAAGTTTTAGTTATCGATTAATGACTTTTTACCCTTCTTTGGTGCCTTGGACATGAGCTAGGACCTTAAGATCTTGCATGACAGTAGGACTAGCTGCCGCGTTGGACGGGAGAATGTGAAAAGTGTTCGTATGTATAAATACCTCAGAAAGCCGTCCGTTTTCGTCATTTGTTATCGAATCGACTTAAAGCCAGATCGTCACATTGGCCGCCCTTCTCTCTGAAACGGTTACATTTATCGTCTGCAAAGCTATGTCGCGTGCTGCGGTATGCGGGGACACTAAACGCACTATAGTAGAACACAGAATAAGCTTCTAAGTTGATGTAATAGCCAATAAGAAGCAGTAAAATTCAAGTTGTAGTTATCGATTATTATCCTTCTACCCTTCTTTGGTGCCTTGGACATGAGCTAGTAGCTTAAGATTTTGCATGAACACAGGACTAGCAGCCGCGTTGCACGGGAGAATGTGAAAAGGTTTCATATGTAGTAAAAACCTGAGAAATCCGTTTATTTTCGTCATTTGTTATCGAATCGACTTAAAGCCAGATCGTCACTTGGCCGCTCTTCTATCTGAAACGGTTACATTTATCGTCTGCAAAACTATGACGCGTGCTGTGGTATGCGGAGATACTAAAAGCACCATAGTAGAAAACAGAAGAAGCTTATAAGTTGATGTAATAGCCAGTAAGAAGCAGTACAATTCAAGTTTTAGTTATCGATTATTGACTTTTTACGATTCTTTGGTGCCTTGGACATGAGCTAAGACCTTAAGATTTTGAATGAAAAGAGGACTAGCAGCCGCGTTGCACGGTCGAATGTGAAAAGGTTTCATATGTAGTAAAAACCTGAGAAATCCGTCCGTTTTCGTCATTTGTTATCGAATCGACTTAAAGCAGATCGTCACATTGGCCGCTCTTCTCTCTGAAACGGCTACATTTATCGTCTGCAAAGCTATGTCGCGTGATGCGGTATGCGGAGACACTAAAAGCACCATAGTAAAACACGGAAGAAGCTTCTAAGTTGAAGTAATAGCCAGTAAGAAGCAGTACAGTTCAAATTTTAGTTACCGATTATTGACTTTTTACCCTTCGTTGGTGCCCTGGACATGTGCTAGAGCCTTAAGATTTTGCATGACAGTAGGACTAGCAGCCGCGTTTGACGGGAGAATGTGAAAAGTGTTCGTATTTAGTAAAAACCTGAGAAATCCGTTTATTTTCGACATTAGTTATCGAATCGACTTAAAGCCAGATCGTCACATTGGCTACTCTTCACGCTGAAACGGTTACATTTATCGTCTGCAAAGCTATGTCGCGTGCTGCGGTATAAGGAGTCACTAAAAGCACTATAGTAGAACAGAGAAGAAGCTTCTAAGTTGATGTAACGGCCATAAGAAGCAGTACAATTCAAGTTTTAGTTATCGATTAATGACTTTTTACCCTTCTTTGGTTCCTTGGACATGAGCTAGGACCTTAAGATCTTGTATGACAGTAGGACTAGCAGCCGCGTTGGACGGGAGAATGTGAAAAGTGTTCGTATGTATAAATACCTCAGAAATCCGTCCGTTTTCGTCATTTGTTATCGAATCGACTTAAAGCCAGATCGTCACATTGGCTGCCCTTCTCTCTAAAACGGTTACATTTATCGTCTGCAAAGCTATGTCGCGTGCTGCGGTATGCGGGGACACTAAAAGCACTATAGTAGAACACAGAATAAGCTTCTAAGTTGATGTAATGGCCAATAAGAAGCAGTAAAATTCAAGTTGTAGTTATCGATTATTATATTTTTACCCTTCTTTGGTGCCTTGGACATGAGCTTGTACCTTAAGATTTAGCATGAACACAGGACTAGATGCCGCGTTGCACGGGACAATGTGAAAAGGTTTCATATGTAGTAAAAACCTGAGAAATCCGTTTATTTTCGTCATTTGTGATCGAATCGACTTAAAGCCAGATCGTCACTTGGCCGCTCTTCTCTCTGAAACGGGTACATTTATCGCCTGCAAAGCTATGTCGCGTGCTGCGGTATGCGGAGACACTAAAAGCACCATAGTAGAACACAGAAGAAGCTTCTAAGTTGAAGTAATAGCCAGTAAGGAGCAGTACAATTCAAGTTTTAGTTATCGAATATTGACTTTTTACCCTTCTTTGGTGCATTGCACATGTGCTAGAGCCTTAAGATTTTTGAAGAAAGGAGGACTAGCAGCCGCGTTGCACGGGAGAATGTGAAAAGGTTTCATATGTAGTAAAAACCTGAGAAATCCATCCGTTTTCGTCATTTGTTATCGAATCGACTTAAAGCAGATCGTCACATTGGCCGCTCTTCTCTCTGAAACGGTTACATTTATAGTCTGCAAAGCTATGTCGCGTGCCGCGGTATGCGGGTTAACTGAAAACACCTTAGTAGAACACAGATGAAGCTTCTGCGTTGATGTAATAGCCAGTAAGAAGTAATATAATACAATTTTTAGATATCGGTTAATGACTTTTTACCCTTCTTTGGTGACTTGGACATAAGCTAGGGACCTTTAAGATTTTGCATGAAACGAGGACTATCAGTTGCGTTGCACGGGAGAATGTGAAAAGTGTTCATATGTAGTAAAAACCTGAGAAATCCGTCCGTTTCCGTCATTTCATAACGAATCGACTAAAACCTGATCGTCACATTAGCTGCTCTTCTCGCTGAAACGGTTACATTTATCGTCTGCAAATCTATGTCGCGTGCTGCGGTATGCGGGGACACTAAAAGCACCATAGTAGAACACAGAAGAAGCTCCTAAGTTGATGTAATAGCCAGTAAGAAGCAGTACAATTTAAGTTTTAGTTATCGATTATTGACGTTATACCCTTCTTTGGGGCCTTGGACATGAGTGAGGACCTTAAGATTTTGCATGAAAGGAGGACTAGCAGCCGCGTTGCACGGGAGAATGTGAAAAGGTTTCATATGTAGTAAAAACCTGAGAAATCCGTCCGTTTTCGTCATTTGTTATCGAAACGACTTAAAGCCAGATCGTCACATTTGCCGCTCTTCTCTCTGAAACCGTTGTACTTATCGTCTGCAAAGCTATGTCGCGTGCTGCGATATGCGGAGACACTAAAAGCACCATAGTAGAACACAGATGAAGATTCTAAGTTGATGTATTGGCCAATAAGAAGTAATACAATTAAAGTTATAGCTATCAATTATTGAGTTTTTCTCTTCTTTGATTCCTTGGACATGACGTAGGACCTTAAGGTTTTGCATGAATGGAGGTCTAGCAACCGCGTTGCACGAAAGAGTGTGAAAAGTGTTTATATGTTGTAAAATCCTGAGAAATCAGTCCGTTTTCGGCATTTGTTATCTCATCGGCTTAAAGCTAGATCGTCACATTGGCCGCTCTTCTCTCTGAAACTGTTACATTTACCGTCTGCAAAGCTATGTCGCGTGCTCCGGTATGCGGAGAGACTAAAAGTAGTATAGCAGAACACATATTAGGCTTCTAAGTTTATCTAATAGCCAGTAAGACGCAGTACAATTCAAGATTTAGTTATCGATTTTTGATTCTTTGGTGACTTGGACATTAGCTAGGACCTTACGATTTTGCATGAAAGGAGGACTAGCAGCCGCGTTGCAAAGGAGAATGTGAAAAGTGTTCATATGCAGTATAAACCTGAGAAATCCGTTCGTTTTCATCATTTGTTATCGAATCGACTTAAAGTAAGATCGTCAAATTGGCCGCTCTTCTCTCTGAAACGGGTACATTTACCGTCTGCAAAGCTATGTCGCGCGCTCCGGTATGCGGAGAGACTAAACGCAGCATGGCAGAACACATAAGATGCTTCTAAGTTGATCTAATACCCAGTAAGAAGCAGTACAATTCAAGTTTTATTTATCGATTATTCACTTTTTACCCTTCTTAGATGCCTTTGACATGAGCTAGGACCTTAACATTTTGCATGATAGGAGGACTAGCAGGCGCGTTGCACGGGAGAATGTGAAAAGTGTCCATATGTTGTAAAAACCTGAGACATCCGAAGTTTTCGCCATTTGTTATCGAATCGACTTAAAGCCAGATCGTCACATGGGCCGCTCTTCTCTCTGAAACGGCTACATTTATCGTCTGCAAAGCTATGTCGCGGGCTCCGGTATGCGGAGAGACTAAACGCAGCATGGCAGAACACATAAGATGCTTCTAAGTTGATCTAATAGCCAGTAAGACGCAGTACAATTCAAGACTTAGTTATCGATTTTTGATTCTTTGGTGACTTGGACATTAGCTAGGACCTTACGATTTTGAATGAAAGGAGGACTAGCAGCCGCGTTGCAAAGGAGAGTGTGAAAAGTGTTCATATGTAGTATAAACCTGAGAAATCCGTTCGTTTTCATCATTTGTTATCGAATCGACTTGAAGCCAGATCGTCACATTGGCCGCTCTTCTCTCTGAAACGGTTACATTTATCGTCTGCAACGCTATGTCCAGTGCTGCGGTATGCGGAGACACTAACAGCACCATAGTAGAACACTGATGAAACTTCTAAGTTGATGTAATAGCCAGTAAAAAGTAGTACAATAACGTTTTAGATATCGATTATTGACTTTTTAGCTGGCTTTAAGGGCATTGGACATGAGCTAGGGCCTTAAGATTTTGCATCAAAGGAGGACTAGCATCTGCGTTGCACGGGAGAATGTGAAAAAAGTTCATATGTAGTAAAAACCTGAGAAATCCGTTCGTTTTCGTCATTTCTTATCAAATCGACTTAAAGCCAGATCGTCACATTGGTCGCTCTTCACTCTGAAACGGTTACATTTATCGTCTGGAAAGCTATGTCGCGTGCTACGGTATGCGGAGACACTAACAGCACCATAGTAAAACACAGATGAAACTTCTAAGTTGATGTAATAGCCAGTAAGAAGTAGTACAATAAAATTTTAGATATCGATTATTGACTTTTTAGCTGGCTTTGGGGTCTTGGACATGAGCTAGGACCTTAAGACTTTGCATCAAAGGAGGACTAGCAGCTGCGTTGCACGGGAGAATGTGAAAAGTGTTCATATGTAGTAAAAACCTGAGAAATTCGTCCGTTTTTGTCATTTCTTATCAAATCGACTTAAAGCCAGAACGTCACATTGGCCGCTCTTCTCTCTGAAACGGTAACATTTATCGCCTACAAAGCTATGTCGCGTGCTGCGATATGCCGAGACACTAACAGCACCATAGTAGAACACAGAAGAAGCTTCTAAGTTGTAGTAATTGCCACTAAGAAGTAGTGCAATAACGATTTAGATATCGATTATTGACTTTTTAGCTGGCTTTGGGGCCTTGGATATGAGCTAGGGCCTTAAGATTTTGCATCAAAGGATTACTAGCAGCTGAGTTGCACGGGAGAATGTGAAAAGTATTCATATGTAGTAAAAACCTGAAAAATCCGTCAGTTTTCTTCATTTCTTATCAAATCGACTTAAAGCCAGGTCTCCATATTGGTAACTCTTCTCTCTGAAACGGTCACATTTATCGTCTGCAAAGCTATGTCGAGTGATGCGGTATGCAGAGACACTAACAGCACCATAGTAGAACACTGATGAAAGTTCTAACTTGATGTAATAGCCAGTATGAAGTAGTATAATAACGTTTTGGATATCGACTATTGACTTTTTAGCTGGCTTTTGGGTCTTGGACATGAGCTAGGAACTTAAGATTTTGCATCAAAGGAGGACTAGCAGCTGCGTTGCACGGGAGAATGTGATAAGTGTTCATATGTAGTAAAAACCCGAGAAATCCGTTCGTTTTCGTCATTTCTTATCAAATCGACTTAAAGCCAGAACGTCACATTGGGCGCTCTTCTCTCTGAAACGGTAACATTTATCGCCTACAAAGCTATGTCGCTTGCTGCGGTATGCCGAGACACTAACAGCACCATAGTAGAACACAGAAGAAGCTTCTAAGTTGTAGTAATTGCCAGTAAGAAGTAGTGCAATGACGTTTTAGATATCGATTATTGACTTTTTAGCTGGCTTTGGGGCCTTGGACATGAGCTAGGGCCTTAAGATTTTGCATCAAAGGAGGACTAGCAGCTGCGTTGCACGGTAGAATGTGAAAAGTGTTCATATGTAGTAAAAACCTGAGAAATCCGTCCGTTTTCGTAATTTCTTATCAAATCAACTTAAAGTCAGGACGTCACATTGGACGCTCTTCTCTCTGAAAAGGTTACATTTATCGTCTGCAAAGCTATGTCTTGTGCTGCGGTTTGCGGAGACACTAACAGCACCATAGTAGAAAACAGATGAAACTTCTAAGTCGATGTAATAGCCAGTAAGAAGTAGTACAATAACGTTATAGATACCGATTATTGACTTTTAAGCTGGCTTTGGGGACTTAGACATGAGCTAGGACCTTAAGATTTTGCATCAAATGAGAACTAGCAGCTGCGTTGCACGGGAGAATGAGAAAAGTGTACATATGTAGTAAAATCCTGGAAATTCGTCCGTTTTCGTCATTTCTTATCAAATCGACTTAAAGCCAGATCGTCACATTGGTCGCTCTTCTCTCTGAAACGGTTACATTTATCGTCTGCAAAGCTGTGTCGCGTGCTACGGTATGAAGAGACACTAACAGCACCATAGGAGAACGCAGATGAAACTTCTAAGTTGATGTAATTGCCAGTAAGAAGTAGTACAATAAAGTTTTAGATATCGATTATTGACTTTTTAGCTGGCTTTGGGGCCTTGGACATGAGCTCCGACCTTAAGACTTTGCATCAAAGGAGGACTAGCAGCTGCGTTTCACGGGAGAATGTGAAAAGTGTTCATATGTAGTAAAAACCTGAGAAATCCGTCCGTTTGCTCCGTTTATTATCAAATCGACTTAAAGCCAGAACGTCACAGTGGCCGCTCTTCTCTCTGAAACGGTAACATTTATCGCCTACAAAGCTATGTCGCGCGCTGCGGTATGCCGAGACACTAACAGCACCATAGTAGAACACAGAAGAAGCTTCTAAGTTGTAGTAATTGCCAGTAAGAAGTTGTAAAATAACGTTTTAGATATCGATTATTGACTTTTTAGCTGGTTTTGGGGCCTTGGACATGAGCTAGGACCTTAAGATTTTGCATCAAAGGAGGACTAGCAGCTGCGTTGCCCGGGAGAATGTGAAAAATTTTCATATGTAGTAAAATCCTGAGAAATCCGTTAGTTTTCGTCATTTCTTATCAAATCGACTTAAAGCCAGGTCATCATATTGGTCGCTCTTCTCTCTGAAACGGTCACATTTATCGTCTGCAAAGCTATGTCGCGTGCTGCGATATGCAGAGACACTAACAGCACCATAGTAGAACACTGATGAATCTTCTAAGTTGAAGTTATAGCCAGTAAATGTAGTACAATAACGTTTTAGATATCGATTATTGACTTTTTAGCTGGCATTGGGGTCTTGGACATGAGCTAAGACCTTAAGACTTTGCATCAAAGGAGGACTAGCATCTGCGTTGCACGGGAGAATGTGAAAAGTGTTCACGTGTAGTATAAAACTGAGAAATCCATCCGTTTTCGTCATTTCTGATCAAATCGACTTAAAGCCAGATCGTCACATTGGTCGCTCTCCTCTCTGAAACGGTTACATTTATCGTCTGCAAAACTATGTCGCGTGCTGCGGTATGCGGAGACACTAACAGCACCATAGTAGAACACTGATGAAAGTTCTAACTTGATGTAATAGCCAGTAAGAAGTAGTACAATAACGTTTTAGATATCGACTATTGACTTTTTAGCTGGCTTTGGGGCCTTTGACATGAGCTAGGACCTTAAGATTTTGCATCAAAGGAGAACTAGCAGCTGTGTTGCACTGGACAAAGTAAAAAGTGTACATATGTATTAAGAAACTGAGAAATCCGTCAGTTTTCGTCATTTCTTATCAAATCGACTTAAAGTGAGATCGTCACATTGGTCGCTCTTCTCTCTGAAACGGTTACATTTATCGTCTGCAAAGCTATGTCGCGTGCTGCGGTATGCGGAGACACTAACAGCACCATAGTAGAATACTGATGAAACTTCTAAGTTAATGTAACAGCCAGTAAGAAGTATTCAATAACGTTTTAGATATCGATTATTGAGTTTTTAGCTGGCTTTGGGATCTTGGCCATGAGCTAGGACCTTAAGACATTGCATCAAAGGAGGACTAGCAGCTGCGTTGCACGGGAGAATGTGAAAAGTGTTCATATGTAGTAAAAACCTGAGAAATCCGTCCCCTTTCGTCATTTCTTATCAAATCGACTTAAAGCCAGATCGTCACATAGGTCGCTCTTCTCTCTGAAACGGTTACATTTATCGTCTGCGAAGCTATGTCGCGTGCTGCGGTATGCCGAGACACTAACAGCACTATAGTAGAACACAGAAGAAGCTTCTAAGTTGTAGTAATTGCCAGTAAGAAGTAGTAAAATAACGTTTTAGATATCGATTATTGACTTTTTAGCTGGTTTTGGGGCCTTGGACATGAGCTAGGACCTTAAGATTTTGCATCAAAGGAGGACTAGCAGCTGCGTTGCCCGGGAGAATGTGAAAAATGTTCATATGTAGTAAAATCCTGAGATATCCGTTAGTTTTCGTCATTTCTTATCAAATCGACTTAAAGCCAGGTCATCATATTGGTCGCTCTTCTCTCTGAAACGGTCACATTTATCGTCTGCAAAGCTATGTCGCGTGCTGCGATATGCAGAGACACTAACAGCACCATAGTAGAACACTGATGAATCTTCTAAGTTGAAGTTATAGCCAGTGAATGTAGTACAATAACGTTTTAGATATCGATTATTGACTTTTTAGCTGGCATTGGGGTCTTGGACATGAGCTAAGACCTTAAGACTTTGCATCAAAGGAGGACTAGCATCTGCGTTGCACGGGAGAATGTGAAAAGTGTTCACGTGTAGTATAAAACTGAGAAATCCATCCGTTTTCGTCATTTCTGATCAAATCGACTTAAAGCCAGATCGTCACATTGGTCGCTCTCCTCTCTGAAACGGTTACATTTATCGTCTGCAAAACTATGTCGCGTGCTGCGGTATGCGGAGACACGAACAGCACCATAGTAGAACACTGATGAAAGTTCTAACTTGATGTAATAGCCAGTAAGAAGTAGTACAATAACGTTTTAGATATCGACTATTGACTTTTTAGCTGGCTTTGGGGCCTTTGACATGAGCTAGGACCTTAAGATTTTGCATCAAAGGGGAACTAGCAGCTGTGTTGCACTGGACAAAGTAAAAAGTGTTCATATGTATTACGAAACTGAGAAATCCGTCAGTTTTCGTCATTTCTTATCAAATCGACTTAAAGTGAGATCGTCACATTGGTCGCTCTTCTCTCTGAAACGGTTACATTTATCGTCTGCAAAGCTATGTCGCGTGCTGCGGTATGCGGAGACACTAACAGCACCATAGTAGAATACTGATAAAACTTCTAAGTTAATGTAACAGCCAGTAAGAAGTAATCAATAACTTTTTAGATATCGATTATTGAGTTTTTAGCTGGCTTTGGGGTCTTGGTCATGAGCTAGGACCTTAAGACATTGCATCAAAGGAGGACTAGCAGCTGCGTTGCACGGGAGAATGTGAAAAGTGTTCATATGTAGTAAAAACCTGAGAAATCCGTCCCCTTTCGTCATTTCTTATCAAATCGACTTAAAGCCAGATCGTCACATAGGTCGCTCTTCTCTCTGAAACGGTTACATTTATCGTCTGCAAAGCTATGTCGCGTGCTGCGGTATGCGGAGACACTAACAGCACCATAGTAGAAAACAGATGAAACTTCTAAGTTGATGTAACAGCCTGTAAGAAGTAGTACAATAACGTTATAGATATCGATTATTGAATTTTTAGCTGGCTTTGGGGTATTGGACATGAGCTAGGACCTTAAGATTTTCCATCAAAGGGGAACTAGCAGCTGCGTTGCACGGGAGAATGTGAAAAGTGTTCAAATGTAGTAAAAACCTGAGAAATCCGTCCATTTTCGTCATTTCTTATCAAATCGACTTAAAGCCAGATCGTCACATTGGTCGCTCTTCTCTCTGAAACTGTTACATTTATCGTCTGCAAAGCTATGTCGCGTGCTGCGGTATGCAGAGACACTAACAGCACCATAGTATAACACTGATGAAACTTCTAAGTTGATGTAATAGCCAGTAAGAAGTAGTGCAATAACGTTTTGGATATCGATTATTGACTTTTAACTGGCTTTTGGCTCTCGGACATGAGCTAGGACCTTAAGACTTTGCATCAAAGGAGGACTAGCAGCTGCGTTGCACGGGAGAATGTGAAAAGTGTTCATATGTAGTAAAAACCTGAGAAATCCGTTCGTTTTCGTCATTTATTATCAAATCGACTTAAAGCCAGATCGTCACATTGGTCGCTCTTCTCTCTGAAACGGTTACATTTATCGTCTGCAAAGCTATGTCGCGTGCTGCGGTTTGCGGAGACACTAACAGCACCATAGTTGAACAATGATTAATCTTCTAAGTTGATGTAATAGCCAGTAAAAAGTAGTACAATAACGTTTTAGATATCGATTATTGATTTTTTATTTGGCATTGGGGTCTTGGACATGAGCTAGGACCTTAAGACTTTGCATCAAAGGAGGACTAGCAGCTGCGTTGCACGGGAGAATGTGAAAAGTGTTCATCTGTAGTAAAAACCTGAGAAATCCGTCCGTTTTCGTCATTTCTGATCAAATCGACTTAAAGCCAGATCGTCACATTGGTCGCTCTTCTCTCTGAAACCGTTACATTTATCGTCTGCAAAGCTATGTCGCGTGCTGCGGTATGCGGAGACACTAACAGCACCATAGTAGAAAACAGATGAAACTTCTAAGTAGATGTAATAGCCAGTAAGAAGTAGTACAATAACGTTTTAGATATCGAATATTGACTTTTTAGCTGGCTTTGGGGCCTTGGACATGAGCTAGGACCTTAAAATTTTGCATCATAGGAGAACTAGCAGCTGCGTTGCACGGGAGAAAGTGAAAAGTGTTCATATGTAGTAAAAACCTGTGAAATTCGTCTGTTTTCGTCATTTCTTACCAAATCGATTTAAAGCCATATCGTCACATTGGGCGCTCTTCTCTCTGAAACGGTTACATTTATCGTCTGCAAAGCTATGTCGCGTGCTGCGGTATGCGGAGACACTAAAAGCACCATAGCAGAACACAGAAGAAGCTTCTAAGTCGATGTAATAGCCAGTAAGAAGTAGTAGAATTCAAGTTTTAGTTATCGAGGTTTGTCTTTTTAGTCGGCTATGTAATAGCTAGTAAAATGTAGTAGACTTCAAGTTTTAATTATCGATTATTCAATTTTTAGCCTTCTTTGTTGCCTTGCTAGGACCTTACGGTTTTGCGTGAAAGTACGACTATCAGCCGCGTTGCACGGGCGAATGTGAAAACAGTTCATATGTATTAAAAACCTGAGAAATCTGTCCGGTTTCGCCAATTTTTATCCTATCGACTTAAAGCCAGATCGTCACATTGGCCACTCTTCTCTCTGACACGGTTACATTTGTCCTCTGCAAAACTATGTCGCGTGGTGCGGTATCCGGAGAGACTAAAAGCATCATAGTAAAACACAGATGAACCTTCTTAGTTGATGTTATAGCCAATAAGAAGTAGTAAAACTCAAGTTTTAGTTATCGATTATTGACTTTTTTTGCCGGCTTGGGTGCTTTAGACATTAGATTGGACATTAGACTTTGCATGAAAGGAGGACTAGCAACGGCGTTGCGCTGGATAATGTGAAAAGTGTTGATAGGTAGTAAAAACCTGAGAATCCGTCCGTTTTCGTCATTTGTTATCGAATCGACCTAAAGCCAGATCGTCACATTGGCCTCTCTTCTCTCTGACACGGTTACATTTATCCTCTGCAAAATTATGTCCCGTGATGCGGTATCCGGAGAGAATAAAAGCATCATAGTAAAACACAAATGAACCTTCTAAGTTGATGTAATAACCAAGAAGAAGTAGTATAACTCAAGTTTTAGCTATCGATTATTGACTTTTTAGGCGGCTTTGGTGAGTTGGACATGAGATGGGACCTTACGATTTTGCATGAAAATGTGGACCAGCAGCCGCGTTGCGAGGGAGAATGTGAAAAGTGTTCAAATATAGTAAAAACCTGAGAAATCCGTTCGTTTTCGTCATTTGTTACAGAATCGACTTAAATCCAGATCGTCAGATTGGCAGCTCTTCTCTCTGAAACGGTTACATTTTTCGTCTGCAAAGCTATGTCACGTTCTGCGGTATCCGGAGACACTAAAAGCAATATAGTGGAACACAGATGAATCTTCTAAGTTGATGCTATAGACAATAAGACGTAGTAAAACTCAAGTTTTAGTTATCGATTATTGACTTTTTTTGCCGGCTTTGGTGCCTTGGACATTAGATTGGACCTTACGATTTTGCATGAAAGGAGGACTAGCAGTTGCGTTGAGCGGGCTAATGTGAAAAGTGTTGATAGGTAGTAAAATCCTGAGAATCCGTCCGTTTTCGTCATTTGTTATCGAATCGACTTAAAGCCAGATCGTCACATTAACCTCTCTTCTCTCTGACCCGGTAACATTTATCCTGTGTAAAACTATGTCGCGTGGTGCGGTATCCGGAGAGACTAAAAGCATCATAGTAAAACACAGATGAACCTTCTAAGTTGATGTAATAGCCAGTAAGAAGTAGTACTGTTCAAGTTTTTGTTATCGATTATTGACGTTTTACCATTCTTTGGTGCTTGGACATGAGCTAGGACCTTAAGATTTTGCATGAAGGGAAGTCTAGTATCCGCGTTGCAGGGGAGAAAGTGACAAGTTTTCATATATAGTAAAAATCTGAGAAATTCGTCCGTTTTCGTCATTTGTTATCGAATCGACTTAAATCCAGATCGACACATTGGCCACTCTTCTCTCTGAAACGATTACATTTATCGTCTGCAAAGCTATGTCGTGTGCTGCGGTATGCGGAGATACTAAAAGCGCTATAGTAGAACACAGATGTAGCTTCTAAGTTGATGTAATAGCCAAAATGTAGTAATACAATTCAATTCTTAGTTGTCGATTATTGACTTTTTAGCCGGCTTTGGTGCCTTGGACATGAGCTATGACTTCACGATTTTACATGAAAAGAGGACTAGATGCCGCGTTGCACGGGCGAATGTGAAAAGTGTTCATATGTATTAAAAACCTGAGAAATCTGACCGGTTTCGCCACTATTTATCGTATCGACTTAAAGCCAGATCGTCACATTGGCCTCTCTTCTCTCTGACACGGTTACATTTATCCTCTGCAAAACTATGTCGCGTCGTGCGGTATCCGGAGAGACTAAAAGCATCATAGTAAAACACAAATGAACCTTCTAAGTTGATGTAATAACCAGGAAGAAGTAGTAAAACTCAAGTTTTAGCTATCGATTATTGACTTTTTAGGTGGCTTTGGTGAGTTGGACATGAGATGGGACCTTAAGATTTTGCATGAAAGGAAGACTAGCAGCCGCGCTACACGGGTGAATGTGAAAAGTGTTCATATGTAGTAAAACCTGAGAAATCCGTCCGTTTTCGTCATTTGTTATCGAAACGGCTTAAAGCCAGATCGTCACATTATCCGATCTTCTCTCTGAAACGATTACATTTATCGTCTGCAAAGCTATGTCGCGTGCTACGTTATCCGGAGACACTAAAAGCATCATAGTAAAACACAGATGAACCTTCTAAGTTGATGTAATAGCCAGTAAGAAGTAGTACTATTCAAGTTTTTGTTATCGATTATTGACGTTTTACCATTCTTTGGTGCATGGACATGAGCTAGGACCTTAAGATTTTGCATGAACGGACGTCTAGTGGCCGCGTTGCAGGGGAGAAAGTGACAAGTTTGCATATGTAGTAAAAATCTGAGAAATTCGTCCGTTTTCGTCATTTGTTTTCGAATCGACTTAAATCCAGATCGACACATTGGCCGCTCTTCTCTCTGAATCGATTACATTTATCGTCTGCAAAGCTATGTCCGGTGCTGCGGTATGCGGAGACACTAAAAGCACCATAATACAATACAGATGAACCTTCTATGTTAATGTAATAACCAGTAAGAAGTAGTACAATTCAAGTTTAAGTTATAGATTATTGAATTTTTAGCCGGCTTTGGTGCCTTTGACATGAAATAGGACCTTAAGATTTTGCATGAAAGCCAGGACTAGCAACCGCGTTGCACAGGGGAATGTGAAAAGTTTTCATATGTAGTAAAAACCTGATAAATCAGTTCGTTTTCGTGATTTGTTATCGAATAGACTTAAATCCAGATCGCCACATTGGCCGCTCTTCTCTCTGAAACGGTTACGTTTTGTCATCTGCAAAGCTATGTCGCGTGCTGCAGTATCCGGAGACACTAAAAGCAGCATAGTAGAGCACAGATGAAGCCTCTAAGTTGATGTAATACCCAGTAGGAAGTAGTACAATTCAAGTATTAGTTATCGATTACTGACTTTTTACGCTTCTTTGGAGCCTTGTACTTGAGGTAGGACCTTAAGATTTTGCATGAAGGGAAGTCTATCAGCCCCGTAGCACGGGAGAAAGTGAAAAGTGTTCATACATAGCCGCGGTCCTCGGGCGAATGTGAAAAGTGTTCATATGTAGTAAGAAACTGAGAATCCGTCCGATTTCGTCATTTGTTATCGAATCGACTTAACACCAGATCGTCTTATTGGCCGCTCTTCTCTCTGAAACGGCTACATTTATCGTCTACAAATCTATGTCGCGTGCTGTGTAATGCGGCGACACTAAAATCACTATAGAAGAATACAGATGAAACTTCTAAGTTTACGTAATAGCCAGTAAGAAGTGGTAGAATTCAAGTTTTAGCTATCGATTATTGACTTTTTACCCTTCATTGGCGCTTGGACATGAGTTAGGGCCTTAAGATATTTCATGAAGGGAAGGCTAGTGGCCACGATGCACGGGAGAATGTGAAAAGTGTTCATATGTAGTAAAAATCTGAGAAATTCGTCCGTTTTCGTCATTTGTTATCGAATCGACCTAAATCCAGATCGACACATTTGCCGCTCTGCTCTCTGGAACGATTACATTTATCGTCTGCAAAGCTATGTCGCGTGCTGCGGTATGCGGAGACACTAAAACCATTATAGTAGTACACAGATGAAGCTTCTAAGTAATGTAATAGCCAGTAAGCAGTAGTACCATTCAGGTTTTAGTTATTGGTTATTGACTTTTTAGCACGCTTTGGAGACTTGGACATTTGCTAGGAGCTTAGGATTTTGCATGAAAGGATGACTAGCAACTGCGTTGCACGTGAGAATACGATAAGCGTTCATATGTAGTAAGAATCTGAGAAATCCGTCCGTTTTCGTCATTTGTTATTGATTCGACTTAAATCCAGATCGACACATTGGCCGCTCTTCTCTCTGAAAGGATTACATTTATCGTCTGCAAAGCTATCTCGCGTGCTACGTTATCCGGAGACACTAAAAGCATCAGAGTAAAACACAGATGAACCTCGTAAGTTGATATAATAGCCAGTAAGAAGTAGTACTATTCAAGTTTTTGTTATCGATTATTGACTTTTTACCATTCTTTGGTGCTTCGACATGAGCTAGGAAATTAAGATTTTGCATGAAGGGAAGTCTAGTGGCCGCGTTGCAGGGGAGAATGTGAAAAGTGTTCATATGTAGTAAAAATCTGAGAAATTCGTCCGATTTCGTCATTAGTTATGGAATCGACTTAAAGCCAGATCGTCACATTGGCCGCTCTTCTCTCTGAAACGATTACATTTATCGTCTGCAAAGCTATGTCGCGTGCTGCGGTATACGGAGACACTAAAAGCACCATAGTAGAACACAGATAAAGCTTCTAAGTTGATGTAATAGCCAGTAAGAAGTAGTACAATTCAAGATTTAGTTATCGATTATTGACTTTTTACCTGGCTTTGGTGCCTTTCACATGAGGTAGGACTATACGATTTTGCATGAAAGGAGGACTAGCAGCCGCGTTGCACGAGCGAATGTGAAAAGTATTCATATGTAGTAAATACCTGAGAAATCCGTCCGTTTTCGTCATTTGTTATTAATTCGACTTAAATCCAGATCGACACATTGGCCGCTCTTCTCTCTGTAACGGTTACATTTATCGTATGCAAAGCTATGTCGAGTGCTGCGGTATGCGGAGATACTGAAAGCACCTTAGTAGAACACAGATGAATCTTCTAAGTTGATGTAAAGCCGGTAAGAAGTATTAGAATTCAAGTTCTTTTATCGATTATTGACTTTTTAGCCGGCTTTGGTGAATTGGACATGAGCTAGGACCTTAAGATTTTGCATGAAAGGAGGACTAGCAGCCGCGCTGCACGGGCGAATATGAAAAGTGTCATATGTAGTAAAAACCTAAGAAATCCGTCCGTTTTCGTCATTTGTTATCGAATCGACTTAAATCCAGATCGTCACATTGGCCGCTTTTCTCTCGGAAACGCTTACATTTATCGTCTGCAAAGCTAAGTCGCGTGCTGCGGTATGCGGAGATACTGAAAGCACTATAGTAGAACACAGAAGAAGCTTCTAAGTTGATGTAATAGCCAGTAAGAAGTAGTACAATTCAAGTTATAGTTATTGATTATTGACTTTTTAGCCGGCTTTGGTGCCTTGGACATGAGCTAGGACCTTAAGATTTTGCATGAAAGAAAGACTAGCAGCCAAGTTGCAAGGGACAATGTGAAAAGTGTTCATATGTAGTAAAAAGCTGAGAAATCCTTTCGTTTTCGTCATTTGTTATCGAATCGACTTAAATCCAGATCGACACATTGGCCGCTCTTCTCTCTGAAACGGTTACATTTGCCTTCTGCAAAGCTATGTTGCGTCCTGGGGTATGCGGCGACACTACAGGCACCATAGTAGAACACAGATGAAGCTTCTAAGTTGATGTAATAGACAGTAAGAAGTCATACAATGCAAGTTTTAGTTATCGATTATTGACTTTTTAGCCGGCTTTGGTGCCTTGGATATGGGATACGTCTATACGATTTTGCATGAAAGGATGACTAGCAGCCGCGTTGCACGGGCGAATGTGAAAAGTGTTCATATGTAGTAAAAACCTGAGAAATCTGTCTGTTTTCGTCATTTGTTATCGAATCGACTTAAAGCCAGATCGTCACATTGCCCGGTCTTCTCTCTGAAATGGTTGCATTTATCGTCTGCAAAGCTCTGTCGCGTGCTGCGGTATACGGAGACACTAATAGCACCATAGTAGAACACAGATGAAACTTATAAGTTGATGTAATAGCCAGTAAGATGTAGTACAATTCAGGTTTTACTTATCGATTATTGACTTTTTAGCAGGCTTTGGTCACTTGGACATTTGCTAGGACCTTAGGATTTTGCATGAAAGGAGGACTAGCAGCCGCGGTCCTCGGGCGAATGTGGAAAGTGTTCATATGTAGTAAGAAACTAAGAAATCCGTTAGTTTTCGTCATTTGTTATTGAATCGACTTAACACCAGATCGTCTTATTGGCCGCTCTTCTCTCTGAAACGGCTACATTTATCGTCTGCAAAGATATGTCGCGTGCTGTGGTATGCGGCGAAACTAAAAGCACCATAGAAGAATACAGATGAAACTTCTAAGTTTATGTAATAGCCAGTAAGAAGTAGTAGAATTCAAGTTTTAGCTATCGATTGTTGACATATTACCCTTCTTTGGCGCTTGGGCATGAGTTAGGGCCTTAAGATATTTCATGAAGGGAAGGCTAGTATCCACGATGCACGCAGAATGTGAAAAGAGTTCATATGTAGTAAAAATCTGAGAAATTCGTCCGTTTTCGTCATTTGTTATCGAATCGACTTAAATCCAGATGGACACATTTGCCGCTCTTCTCTCTGGAACGATTACATTTATCGTCTGCAAAGCTATGTCGCGTGCTGCGATATGCGGAGACACTAAAAGCACCATAGTAGAACAAAGAAGAAGATTCTAAGTTAAAGTAATAGCCAGTAAAAAGCAGTACAATTCAAGTATGGTTATTGATTATTGATTTTTAGCCGGCTATGGTGCCTTCGACATGAGGTGGAACCTTAAGATTTTGTTTGAAAGGAGGACTAGGAGCCGCGTTGCACGGGAGAATGTGAAAAGGGTTCATATGTATTAAAAAACTGGGAAATCCGTCCTTTTTCGTCAATTGTTATCGAATCGAATTAAAGCCACATCGTTACATTGGCCGCTCTTCCCTATGAAACGGTTAAATTTATCGTCTCCAATGATATGTCGCGAGCTACGGTATGCGGAGACACTACAATCACCATATTAGAACACAGAAGTAGCATCTAAGTTGACGTAATACCCAATAAGAAGTAGTACAATTAACGTTTTAGTTATCGATTATTGACTTTTCAGCCTTTTTTGGTGCCTTGGGCATGAGCTAGGTCCTTAAGATTTTGCTTGAAGGAGGAGCAGCAGCCGCGTTGCACGGGAGAATGTGAAAAGTGTTCATATGTAGTAAACACCTGAGAAATCCGTCCGTTTTCGTAATTTGTTAATTTTTACATTGGCCGCTCTTCTCTCTGAAACGGTTATATTTACCGTCTGCAAACCTATGTCGCGTGCTGTGGTATGCGAAAACACTAAAAGCGCCATAGTAGAATACAGAAGAAGCTTCTAAGTTGATGTAAGAGCCAGTAAGAAACAGTAAAATTCAAGTTTTAGTTATCGATTATTGACCATTTACTTTTCTTTGGTGCCTTGGAAATGAGCTAGGACTTTACGATTTTGCATGTAGGGAAGTGTAAGAGCCGCATTGCACGGGAAAATGTGAAAAATGTTCATATATAGTAAAAACCTGAGAAATCCCTTTGTTTTCGTCATTTGTTATCGAATCGACTTAAAGCCAGATCGTCACATTGGCCGCTCTACCCTCTGAAACGGTTACATTTATCGTCTGCAAAGCTATGTCGCTGGGTGCGGTATGCTAAGACACTAAAAGCACCATTGTAGGACACAGAAGAAACTTCTAAGTTGATGTAATAGCCAGTAAGAAACAGAACAATCATGTTTTAGTTATCGATTATTGACCTTTTACACTTCTTTGGTGCTTCGGACGTGAGCTAGGACCTTAAGATTTTGCATGAAAGGAAGACTAGCAGCCGCGTTGCACGGGAGAAAGTGAAAAGTGTTCATATGTATCAAAACCTGAGAAATCCGTCCGTTTTCGTCATTTGTAATCGAATCGACTTAAAGCAAGGTTGTTACATTGGCCGCTCTTCTCTCTGAAACGGTTACATTCATCTTCTGCAAAGGTATGTCGCGTGCTGCGGTATTCGGAGACACTAAAAGCACCGTAGTAGAACACAGAAGAAACTACTAAATTGATGTAATAGCCAGTAAGAAGTAGTACAATTCACGTTTCAGTTATCGATTATTGACTTTTTAGCTGGCTTTGGTGCCTTGGACGTGAGCTGGGACCTTACGATTTTGCATGAAAGGAGGACTAGCAGCTGCGTTGAACGGGAAAATTTGAAAAGTGTCCATATGTAGTTATAAAGTGAGAAATTCGCCCGTTTTCGTCATTTGTCATCAAATCCACTTTAAGCCAGATCGTCATATTGGCCGCTCTTCTCTCTGAAACGGTTACATTCAGCTTCTGCAAAGCACTGTCGCTGGGTGCGGTATGCGGAGACACTAAAAGAACCATTGTAGAACACAAAAGAAGCTTCTAAGTTGATTTAATAGCCAGTAAGAAGTAGTACAACTCAAGTTTAAGTTATCGATTATTGACTTTTTAGCCGGCTTTGGTGCCTTGGACATTTGCTAGGACCTTACGATTTTGCATTATGGAAGGTGTCGCAGCCGCGTTGCACGGAAGAATTTGAAAAGTGTTCATATGTAGTAAAACCTGAGAAGCCCGTCCGTTTTCGTTATTTTTTATGGAATCGACTTAAAGCCAGATCGTCACATTGGCCGCTCTTCTCTCTGAAACGGTTACATTTATAGTCTGCAAAGAGATGTCGCATGCTGCAGTATGCGGAGACACTGAAAGCACCATAGTAGAACACAGAAGAAGCTTCTAAGTTGATGTAATAGCCAGTAAGATAAAGTACAATTCAAGTTTTAGGTATTGATTATTCACATTTTAGCCGGCTTTCCTGCCTTATACATGATCTAGGACCTTAAGATTTTCATTAAAGGAGGACTAGTAGCCGCGTTGCTCGGCAGAATAGGAAAAATGATCATATGTAGTAACAACCTGAGAAATCCGTCCGTTTTCGTTATTTGTTATCGAATCGACTTAAAGCCACATCGTCACATCGGCCGCCCTTCTCTCTGAAACGATACATTTGTCGTCTGCAAAACTAGGACGCGTGCTGCAGTAAGCGGAGACACTAAAAGCACCGTAGTAGAACACAGAAGAAGCTTCTAGGTTGATGTAATAGACAGTAAGAAGTAGTACAATACACGTTTTAACTATCGATTATTGCCTTTTGAGCCGGCTTTGGTGCCTTGGACATGAGCTAGGAACTTAAGATTTTGCATGAAAGCAAGACTAGCTGCCGCGTTGCACGGGAGAATGTGAAAAGTGTTCATATGTAAATAAAACATGAGAAATTCGGTAGTTTTCGTCATTTGTTATCAAATCGACTTTAAGCCAGATCATCACTTTGGTCGCGCTTCTCTCTGAAACGGTTACATTTATCGTCTGCAAAGCTATGTCGCGTGCTGCGGTATGCGGAGACACTAAAAGCAACATAGTAGGACACAGAAGAAACTTCTAAGTTGATGTAATAGCCAGTAAGAAACAGTACAATTCAAGTTTTGTTATCGATTATTGAACTTTTACCCTACTTTGGTGCCTTGGACATGAGCTAGGACCTTTAGATTTTGCTTGAAAGGAAGACGATCAGCCGCGTAGCACGGGAGAATGTGAAAAGTGTTTATATATAGCAAAAACCTGAGAAATCCGTTCGTTTTCTTTATTTGTTATCGATTCGACTTAAAGCAAGGTTGTTACATTGGCCGCTCTTCTCTCTGAAACGGTTACATTTATCTTCTGCAAAGCTATGTCGCGTTCTGCCATATGCGGAGACACTAAAAGCACCATAGTGGAACACAGAAGAAGCATCTAAGTTGATATAATAGCCATTAAGAAACAGTACACTTCAAGTTTTGTTATCGATTATTGAACTTTTACCCTACTTTGGTGCCTTGGACATGAGCTAGGACCTTAAGATTTTGCTTGAAAGGAAGACAAGCAGCCGCGTTGCACGGGAGAATGTGAAAAGTGTTCATATGTAGCAAAAACATGAGAAATCAGTCCGTTTTCGTCATTTGTTATCCAATCGACTTAATGTCAGATCGTCTCATTGGCCGCTAATCACTCTTAAACGGTGACGTATATCGTCTGCAAAGCTATGTCGCGTTCTGCGGTATGCGGAGACACTAAAAGCACCATAGTAGAACACAGACGAAGCTTCCTAGTTGATGTAATAGCCAGTAAGAAGCAGTACCAATCAAGTTTCTGTTATCAATTATTGCCTTTATAGCCGGCTTTGGTGCCTTGGACATGAGCTAGTACCTTAAGATTTTGCATAAAAGGAGGACCAGCAGCCGCGTTGTTCGGGACAATGTGAAACGTATTCATACGTAGTAAAAACCTGAGAAATCCGTCCGTTTTCGTCATTTGTTATCGAATCGACTTAAAGCCAGATCGTCACATTGCCGCTCTTCTCTCTGAAACGGTTGTACTTATCGTCTGCAAAGCTATGTCGCGTGCTGCGGTATGCGGAGACACAAAAAGCACCACAGTAGAACACAGATGAAGCTTCTAATTTTATGTAATAGCCAGTAAGAAGTAGTACAATTCATGTTTTAGTTATCGATTATTGACTTTTTAACTGGCATTGGTGCCTTGGACATGAGCTAGGAACTTAACATTTTGCATGAAAGGAGGACTAGCAGCCGAGTTGCACGGGAGAATGTGAAAAGTGTTCATCTGTAGTAAAAACCTGAGAAATCCGCCCGTTTTCGTCATTTGTTATCGAATCGACTTAAAGCCAAATCGTCACATTAGCCGCAGTTCTGTCTGAAACGGTTACATTTATCGTCTGCAAAGCTATGTCGCATGCTGCGGTATGCAGAGACACTAAAAGCACCATAGTAGAACACAGATGAAGCTTCTAAGTTGATGTAATAGCTAGTATGAAGTAGTACAATTCAAGTTTTTGTTACTGTATCAATTATTGACTTTTTACCATTCTTTGGTACCTTGGATATGAACTAGGAACTTAAGATTTTGCATGAAAGGATGACTAGCAGCCGCGTTGCACGGGAGAATGTGAAAAGTGTTCATATGTGGGATAAAACTGAGAAATCCGTCCGTATTCGTCATTTGTTATCGAATCGACTTAAAGCCAGATCGTCACATTGGCCGCTCTTCTCTCTGAAACGGTTGTACTTATCGTCTGAAAAGCTATGTCGCGTGCTGCGGTACACAGAGACACTAAAAGCACCATAGTGGAACACAGATGAAGCTTCTAAGTTAATGTAATAGCAAGGAAGAAGTAGTAAAATTCGAGTTTTAGGTATCGATTATTGATATTTTAGCTGGCTTTGGTGCCTTGGACATGATCTAGTACCTTAAGATTCTGTTTGAAGGGAGGACTAGCAGCCGAGTTGCACGTTAGTATGTGGAAAGTGTTCATATGTAGTAAAAACCTGAGAAATCCGTCCGTTTTCGTCATCTGTTATCGAATCGACTTAAAGCCAGATCGTAAGATTTTTTGCTCTTCTCTCTGAAACGGTTGTACTTATCGTCTGCAAAGCTATGTCGCGTGCTGCGGTATGCGGAGACACTGAAATCACCATAGTTGAAGACAGAAGGAGCTTCTAAGTTGATGTAATAGCCAGTAACAAGTAGTACAAGTCAAGTTTTAGGTATTGATTATTGACTTTTTAGCTGGCTTTGGTGCCTTGGACATGAGCTAGGACTTTAAGATTCTGCATGAAAAGAGGACTAGCAGCCGCGTTGCACGGGAGAATGTGAAAAGTTTTCATATGTAGTAAAAACCTGAGAAATCCGTCCGTTTTCGTCATTTGTTATCGAATCGACTTAAAGCAAGGTTGTTACATTGGCCCCTCTTCTCTCTGAAACGGTTACATTTATCTTCTGCAAAGCTATGTCGCGTGCTGCGGTATGCGGAGACACTAAAAGCACCATAGTAGAAACATAGAAGAAGCTTCTAAGTTGTCGTAATAGCCAGTAAGAAACAGTAAAATTCAAGTTTTGTTATCGATTATTGAACTTTTACCCTACTTTGGTGCCTTGGACATGAGCTAGGACCTTAAGATTTTGCATGAAAGGAAGACGAGAAGCCGCGTTGCACGGGAGAATGTGAAAAGCTTTCATATATAGCAAAAACATGAGAAATCAGTCCGCTTTCGTCATTTGTTATTGAATCGACTTAATGTCAGATCGTCTCACTGGCCGCGCATCATTCTTAAACGGTGACATATATCGTCTGCAAAGCTATGTCGCGTTCTGCGGTATGAGGAGACACTAAAAGCACAATAGTAGAACACAGACGAAGCTTCCAAGTTGATGTAATAGCCAGTAAGAAGCAGTACAAATCAAGTTTTAGTGATCGATTATTGACTTTTTAGCCGGCTTTGGTACCTGGGACATGAGCTAGAACCTTAAGATTTTGCATGAAAGGTGAACTAGCAGCTGCGTTGCACGAGAAAATGTGAAAAGTGTTCATATGTAAAAAAAACATGAGAAATTGGCTAGTTTTCGTCATTTGTTATCAAATCGACTTTAAGCCAGATCATCACTTTGGTCGCGCATCTCTCTGAAACGGTTACATTTATCGTCTGCAAAGCTATGTCGCGTGCTGCGGTATGCGGAGACACTAAAAGCAACATAGTAGGACACAGAAGAAACTTCTAAGTTGATGTAATAGCCAGTAAGAAACAGTACAATTCAAGTTTTAGTTATCGATTATTGAACTTTTACCCTTCTTTGGTGCCTTGGACATGAGCTAGGGCCTTAAGATTTTGCTTGAAAGGAAGACTATCAGCCGCGTTGCACGGGAGAATGTGAAAAGTGTTCCTATGTAGCAAAAACATGAGAAATCAGTCCGTTTTCGTCATTTGTTATCCATTCGACTTAATGTCAGATCGTCTCATTGCCGCTCATCACTATTAAACGGTGACGTATATCGTCTGCAAAGCTATGTCGCGTTCTGCGGTATGCGGAGACACTAAAAGCACCATAGTAGAACACATACGAATCTTCCAAGTTGATGTAATAGCCAGTAAGAAGCAGTACCAATCAAGTTTCGGTTATCGATTATTGCCTTTATAGCCGGCTTTGGTGCCTTGGACATGAGCTAGGAACTTACGATTTTGCATAAATGGAGGACTAGCTGCCGCGTTGCTAGGGACAATGTGAAACGTATTCATATGCAGTAAAAACCTGAGAAATCCGTCCGTTTTCGTCATTTGTTATCGAATCGACTTAAAGCCAGATCGTCACATTGCCGCTCTTCCCTCTGAAATGGTTGTACTTATCGTCTCCAAAGCTATGTCGCAAGCTTCGGTATGTGGAGACACTAAAAGCACCATAGAGGAACACAGATGAAGCTTCTAAGTTGATGTAATAGCTAGTAAGAAGTAGTACAATTCAAGTTTTAGGTATCGATTATTGACTTTTTAACTGGCTTTGGTGCCTACGACATGAGCTAGGAACTTAAGATTTGGCATGAAAGGAGGACTAGCAGCCGCGTTGCGTGGGATAATCTGAAAAGTGATCATATGTAGTAAAAACCTGAGAAATCCGTCCGTTTTCGTCATTTGTTATCGAATCGATTTAAAGCCAGATCGTCACATTGGCCGCAGTTCTGTCTGAAACAGTTACATAAATCGTCTGAAAAGCTATGTCGCGTGCTGCGGTATGCAGAGACACTAAAAGCACCATAGTAGAACACAGATGAAGCTTCTAAGTTGATGTAATAGCTAGCATGAAGTAGTACAATTCAAGTTTTTGTTATCGATTATTGACTTTTTACCCTTCTTTGGTGCCTTGGACATAAGCTAGGACCTTAAGATTCTGCATGAAAGGATGACTAGCAGCCGAGTTGCACGGGAGAAAGTGAAAAGTGTTCATACGTATTAAAAACCGGAGAAATCCGTCCGTTTTCGTCATTTGTTATCGAATAGACTTAAAGCCAGATCGTCACATTGGACGCAGTTCTGTTTTAAACGGTTACATTTATCGTCTGCAAAGCTATGTCGCGTGCTGCGGTATGCAGAGACACTAAATGCACCATAGTAGAACACAGATGAAGCTCCTAAGTTGATGTAATAGCTTGTAAGTAGTTGTGCAATTCAAGTTTTAGGTATCGATTATTGACTTTTTACCCTTCTTTGGTGCCTTGGACATGAGCTAGGAACTTAAGATTTTGCATGAAAGGAGGCCTAGCAGCCGCGTTGCACGGGAGAATGTGAAAAGTGTTCGTATGTAGTAAAACCTGAGAAATCTGTCCGTATTCGTCATTTGTTATCGAATCGACTTAAAGCCAGATCGTCACATAGGCCGCTCTTCTCTCTGAAACGGTTGTACTTATCGTCTGCAAAGCTATGTCGCGTGCTGCGGTATGCGGAGACACTAAAAGCACCATAGTAGAACACAGATGAAGCTTCTAAGTTGATGTAATAGCCAGTAAGAAGTAGTACAATTCATGTTTTAGCTATCGATTATTGACTTTTTAACTGCCTTTGGTGCCTTGGACATGAGCTAGGACCGTAACATTTTGCATGAAAGGATGACTAGCAGCCGCGTTGCACGGGAGAATGTGAAAAGTGTTCATATGTGGTATAAAGCTGAGGAATAAGTCCGTATTCGTCATTTGTTATCGAATCAACTTAAAGCCAGATCGTCACATTGGCCGCTCTTCTCTCTGAAACGGTTGTACTTATCGTCTGCAAAGCTATGTCGCGTTCTGCGGTATGCAGAGACACTAAAAGCACCACACATTCACATTGGCCGCTCTTCTCTCTGAAACGGTTGTACTTATCGTCTGCAAAGCTATGTCGCGTGCTGCGGTATGCAGAGACACTAAAACCACCATAGTAGAACACAGATGAAGCTTCTAAGTTGATGTAATAGCTAGTATGAAGTAGTACAATTCAAGTTTTTGTTATCGATTATTGACTTTTTACCCTTCTTTGGTACCTTGGACATGAGCTAGGAATTTAAGATTTTGCATGAAAGGATGACTTGCAGCCGCGTTGCACGGGAGAATGTGAAAAGTGTTCATATGTGGTATAAAGCTGAGAAATAAGTCCGTATTCGTCATTTGTTATCGAATCGACTTAAAGCCAGATCGTCACATTGGCCGCTCTTCTCTCTGAAACGGTTGTACTAATCGTCTGAAAAGCTATGTCGCGTTCTGCGGTATGCAGAGACACGAAAAGCACCATAGTAGAACACAGATGAAGCTTCTAAGTTGATGTAATAGCCTGTAAGAAGTATTACAATTCAAGTTTTTGGTATCGATTATTGACTTTTTACCCTTCTTTGGTGCCTTGGACATGACCTAGGAAGTTAAGATTTTGCATGAAAGGAGGTCTAGCAGCCGCGATGCGCGGGAGAATGTGAAAAGTGTTCATATGTAGTAAAAGCCTGAGAAATCCGTCCGTTTTCGTCATTTGTTATCGAATCGACTTAAAGCCAGATCGTCACATTGGCCGGTCTTCTCTCTGAAACGGTTGTACTTATCGTCTGCTAAGCTATGTCGCGTGCTGCGGTATGCGGAGACACTAAAAGCACCATAGTAGAACACAGATGAAGCTTCTATGTTGATGTAATAGCCAGTAAGAAGTAGTACAATTCAAATTTTAGGTATCGATTATTGACTTTTTAGCTGGCTTTGGTGCCTTGGACATGAGCTAGGACCTTAAGATTCTGCATGAAAGGAGGACTAGCAGCCGAGTTGCACGGGAGAGTGTGAAAAGTGTTCATATATAGTAAAAACCTAAGAAATCCGTCCATTTTTGTCATTTGTTATCGAATCGACTTAAAGCCAGATCGTCACATTGGCCGCTCTTATCTCTGAAACCGTTACATTTATCGTCTGCATGGCTGTGTCGCGTGCTGCGGTATGTGGAGACACTAAAAGCACCATAGTAGAACACAGATGAGCTTCTAAGTTGATGTAATAGCCAGTAAGAAATAGTACATTTCAAGTTTAAGTTATCGATTATTGACTTCTTAGCTGGTTCTGGTGCCTTGGACATGAGCTAGGACCTTAACATTTTGCATGAAAGGATGACTAGCAGCCGAGTTGCACGGGAGAATGTGAAAAGTGTTCATATGTGGGATAAAGCTGAGAAATCCGTCCGTATTCGTCATTTGATATCGAATCGACTTAAAGCAAGGTCGTCACATTGGCCGCTCTTCTCTCTGAAACGGTTGTACTTATCGTCTGCAAAGCTATGTCGCGTGCTGCGGTATGCGGAGACACTAAAAGCACCACAGTAGAACACGGATGAAGCTTCTAAGTTGATGTAATAGCCAGTAAGAAGTAGTACAATTCAAGTTTTAGTTATCGATTATTGACTTTTTAACTGGCTTTGGTGCCTTGGACATGAGCTAGGAACTTAAGATTTTGCATGAAAGGAGGACTAGCAGCCGCGATGCGCGGGAGAATGTGAAAAGTGTTCATATGTAGTAAAAGCCTGAGAAATCCGTCCGTTTTCGTCATTTGTTATCGAATCGACTTAAAGCCAGATCGTCACATTGGCCGCTTTTCTCTCTGAAACGGTTACATTTATCGTCTGCAAAGCTATGTCACGTGCTGCGGTACGTGGAGACACTAAAAGCACCACATTAGAACACAGATGAAGCTTCTAAGTTGATGTAATAGCCAGTAAGGAGTAGTACAATTCAAGTTTTATTTATCGATTATTGACTTTTTAACTGGCCTTGGTGCCTTGGAGATGAGCTAGGAACTTAAGATTTTGCATGAAAGGAGGACTAGCAGCCGCGATGCGCGGGAGAATGTGAAAAGTGTTCATATGTAGTAAAAACCTGAGAAATCCTTCCATTTTCGTCATTTGTTATCGAATCGACTTAAAGAAAGATCGTCAAATTGGCCGCTCTTCTCTCTGAAACGGTTGTACTTATCGTCTGCAAAGCTATGTCGCTTGTTGCGGTATGCGGAGACACTAAAAGCACCATAGTAGAACACAGCTGAAGCATCTAAGTTGAAGTAATAGACAGTAAGAAGTAGTACAGTTCAAGTTTTGGTATCGATTATTGAATTTTAGCTGGCTTTGGTGCCTTTGACATGAGCTAGGACCTGATGATTCTGCATGAAATGAGGACTAGCAGCCGAGTTGCATGGGAGAATGTGAAAAGTGTTCATACGTAGTAAAAACTTGAGAAATCCGTAGGTTTTCGTCATTTGTTATCGAATCGACTTAAAGCCTGATCGTCACATTGTCGCAGTTCTGCCTTAAACGGTTACTTTTATCGTCTGCAAAGCTATGTCGCGTGCTGCGGTATGCGGAGACACTAAAAGCACCATAGTAGAACACAGATGAAGCTTCTAAGTTTATGTAATAGCCAGTATGAAGTAGTACAATTCAAGTTTTTGTTATCGATTATTGACTTTTTACCCATCTTTGGTGACTTGGACATGACCTATGTACTTATGATATTGCATGAAAGGAGGACTAGCAGTCGCGATGCACGGGATAATGTGAAAAGTGTTCATATGTAGTAATACCTGAGAAATCCGTCCGTATTCGTCATTTGTTATCAAATCGATTAAAGCCAGATCGTCACATTGGCCGCTCTTCTCACTGAAACGGTTGTACTTATCGTGTACAAAGCTATGTCACGTGCTGCGGTATGCGGAGACACTAAAAGCACCGTAGGAGAACACAGATGAAGCTTCTAAGTTGATGTAATAGCTTGTAAGTAGTAGTACAATTCAAGTTTTAGGTATCGATTATTGACTTTTTACCCATCTTTGGTGCCTTGGACATGAGCTAGGAACATAAGATTTTGCATGAAAGGAGGACTAGCAGCCGCGTTGCACGGGAGAATGTGAAAAGTGTTCGTATGTAGTAAAACCTGAGAAATCTGTCCGTATTCGTCATTTGTTATCGAATCGACTTAAAGCCAGATCGTCACATAGGCCGCTCTTCTCTCTGAAACGGTTGTACTTATCGTCTGTAAAGCTATGTCGCGTGCTGCGGCATGCGGAGACACAAAAAGCACCACAGTAGAACACAGATGAAGCTTCTAAGTTGATGTAATAGCGAGTAAGAAGTAGTACAATTCAAGTTTTAGTTATCGATTATTGACTTTTTAACTGGCTTTGGTGCCTTGGACATGAGCTAGGAACTTAACATTTTGCATGAAAGGAGGATTGGCAGCCGAGTTGCACGGGAGAAAGTGAAAAGTGTTCATATGTAGTAAAAACCTGAGAAATCCGTCCGTTTTCGTCATTTGTTATCGAATCGACTTAAAGCCATATCGTCACATAGGCCGCTCTTCCCTGTGAAACGGTTGTACTTATCGTCTGCAAAGCTATGTCGCGTGCTGCGGTATGCGGAGACACTAAAAGCACCATAGTAGAACACAGATGAAGCTTCTAAGCTGATGTAAAAGCCAGTAAGGAGTAGTACAATTCTAGTTTTAGGTATCGATTATTAACTTTTTAGCCTTCTTTGGTGCTTTGAACAGGAGCTAGGAACTTAAGATTTTGTATGAAAGGAGGACTAGCAGTAGCGTTTCACTGGAGACTCTGAAAAGTGTTCATATGTAGTAAAAACCTGAGAAATCCGTCCGTTTTCGTCATTTGTTATCGAATCGACTTAAAGCCAGATCGTCACATTGGCCGCTCTTCTGTCTGAAAGGGTTGTACTTATCGTCTGCAAAGCTATGTCGCGTGCTGCGGTATGCGGAGACACAAAAAGCACCATAGTAGTACACAGATGAAGCTTCTAAGTTGATGTAATAGCCAGTAAGAAGTAGTACAATTCAAGTTTTAGTTCTCGATTTTTGTCTTTTTAACTGGCTTTGGTGCCTTATACATGAGCTAGGACCTTAACATTTTGCATGAAAGGTGGACTAGCAGCCGTGTTGCACGGGAGAAAGTGAATAGTGTTCATACGTAGTAAAAACCTGAGAAATCCGTCCGTTTTCGTCATTTGTTATCGAATCGACTTAAAGCCAGATCGTCACATTGGCCGCAGTTCTGTCTTAAACGGTTACATTTATCGTCTGCAAAATTATGTCGCGTGCTGCGGTATGCGGAGACACAAAAAGCACCATAGTAGAACACAGATGAAGCTTCTAAGTTTATGTAATAGCCAGTATGAAGTAGTACAATTCAAGTTTTAGGTATCGATTATTGACTTTTTACCCTTCTTTGGTGCCTAGGACATGAGCTAGGAACTTAAGATATTGCATGAAAGGAGGACTAGCAGCCGCGATGCACGGGATAATGTGAAAAGTGTTCATATGTAGTGATACCTGGGAAATCCTTCCGTATTCGTCATTTGTTATCGAATCGACTTAAAGCCAGATCGTCACATTGGCCGCTTTTCTCTCTGAAACGGTTACATTTATCGTCTGCAAAGCTATGTCACGTGCTGCGGTATGTGGAGACACTAAAAGCACCATAGTAGAACACAGATGAAGCTTCTGAGTTGATGTAATAGCCAGTAAGAAGTAGTACAATTCAAGTTTTAGTTACCGATTATTGACTTTTTAACTGCCTTTGGTGCCTTTGACATGAGCTGGACCGTAACATTTTGCATGAAAGGGTGGCTAGCAGCCGAGTAGCACGGGAGAATGTTCAAAGTGTTCATCTGTAGTAAAAACCTGAGAAATCCGTCGGTTTTCGTCATTTGTTATCCAATCGACATAAAGCCAGATCGTCACATAGGCCGCTCTTCTCTCTGAAACGGTTGTACTTATCGTCTGCAAAGCTATGTCGCGTGCTGCGGTATGCGGAGACACAAAAAGCACCATAGTAGAACACAGATGAATCTTCTAAGCTGATGTAAAAGCCAGTAAGGAGTAGTACAATTCTAGTTTTAGGTATCGATTATTAACATTTTACCCTTCTTTGGTGCTTTAAACAGGAGCTAGGAACTTAAGATTTTGTATGAAAGTTGGACTAGCAGTAGCGTTGCACTGGAGAATGTGAAAAGTGTTCATATGTAGTAAAAACCTGAGAAATCCGTTCGTTTTCGTCATTTGTTATCGAATCGACTTAAAGCCAGATCGTCACATTGGCCGCGCTTCTCTCTGAAACGGTTGTACTTATCGTCTGCAAAGCTATGTCGCGTGCTGCGGTATGCGTAGACACTAAAAGCACCATAGTAGAACACAGAAGAAGCTTCTAAGTTGACGTAATAGCCTGTAAGAAGTAGTACAATTCAAGTTTTAGTTATCGATTATTGACTTTTTAGCTGGCTCTGGTGCCTTGGACATGAGCTAGGACCTTAACATTTTGCATGAAAAGAGGACTAGCAGCCGCGTTGCCAGGGAGAATGTGAAAAGTGTTCATATGTAGTAAAAACCTGAGAAATCCGTCCGTTATCGTCATTTGTTATCGAATCGACTTAAAGCCGGATCGTCACATTGGCCGCTCTTCTGTCTGAAACGGTTACATTTATCGTCTGCAAAGCTATGTCGCGTGCTGCGGTATGTGGAGACACTAAAAGCACAATAGTAGAACACAGATGAAGCTTCTAAGTTGATGTAATAGCCAGTAATAATTAGTACAATTCAAGTTTTAGGTATCGATTATTGACTTTTTACCCTTCTTTGGTGCTTAGACATGAGCTAGGAACTTAAGATTTTGCATGAAAGGAGGACTAGCAGCCGCGTTGCACAGGAGAATGTGAAAAGTGTTCATATGTAGTAAAAACCTGAGAAATCCGTCCGTTTTCGTCATTTGTTATAGAATCGACTTAAAGCCAGATCGTCACATTGGCCGCTCTTCTCCCTGAAACGGTTGTACTTATCGTCTGCAATGCTACGTCGCGTGCTGCGGTATGCGGAGACACTAAAAACACCATAGTAGAACACAGATGAAGCTTATAAGTTGATGTAATAGCCAGTAAGATGTAGTAGAATTCAAGTTTTAGTTATCGATTATTGACTTGTTAACTAGCATTGGTGCCTTGGACATGAGCTAGGCCCTTAACATTTTGCATGGAAGGAGGACTAGCAGCCGAGTTGCACGGGAGAATGTGAAAAGTGTTCATTTGTAGTAAAAACCTGAGAAATCCGTCCCTTTAGTAGAACACAGATGAAGCTTGTAAGTTGTTGTAATAGCCAGTAAGAAGTAGTACAATTCAAGTTTTAGGTATCGATTATTGAATTTGTACCCTTCTTTGGTGCCTTGGACATGAGCTAGGAACATAAGATTTTGCATGAAAGTAGGACTAGCAGCCGCGATGCGCGGGAGAATGTGAAATGTGTTCATTTGTAATAAAAAACTGAGAAATCCGTCCGTTTTCGTCATTTGTTATCAAATCGACTTAAAGCCAGAACGTCACATTGGCCGCTCTTCTCACTGAAACGGTTGTACTTATCGTGTGCAAAGCTATGTCGCGTGCTGCGTAAACACTAAAAGCACCATAGTAGAATACAGATGAAGCATCAAAGTTGATGTAATAGCCAGTAAGAAGTAGTACAATTCAAATTTTAGGTATCGATTATTGACGTTTTAGCTGGCATTGGTGCCTTGGACATGAGCTAGGACCTTAAGATTCTGCATGAAAGGAGGACTAGCAGCCGAGTTGCACGGGAGAATGTGAAAAGTGTTCATATGTAGTAAAAACCTGAGAAATACGTCCGTTTTCGTCATTTGTTATCGAATCGACGTAAAGCCAGATCGTCACATTGGCCGCTCTTCTATCTGAAACGGTTACATTTATCGTCTGCAAAGCTATGTCGCGTGCTGCGGTATGCGGAGACACTAAAAGCACCATAGTAGAACACAGATGAAGCTTCTAAGTTGGTGTAATAGCCAGTAAGAAGTAGTACAATTCAAGTTTTAGTTATCGATTAATGACTTTTTAACTGCCTCTGGTGCCGTGGACATGAGCTAGGACCGTAACATTTTGCATGAAAGGAGGACTAGCAGCCGAGTAGCATGGGAGAATGTGAAAAGTGTTCATTTGTAGTAAAAACCTGAGAAATCCGTCCGTTTTCGTCATTTGTTATCGAATCGACTTAAATCCAGATCGTCACATTGGCCACTTTTCTCTCTGAAACGGTTACATTTATCGTCTGCAAAGCTATGTCGCGTGCTGCGGTATGCGGAGACACTAAAAGCACCATAGTAGAACACAGATGAAGCTCCTAAGTTGATGTAAAAGCCAGTAAGAAGTAGTACAATTCAAGTTTTAGGTATCGATTATTGACTTTTTACCCTTCTTTGGTGCTTTGAACAGGAGCTAGGAACTTACGATTTTGTATGAAAGGAGTTCTAGCAGTAGCGTTGCACTGGAGAATGTGAAATGTGTTCATATGTAGTAAAAACCTGAGAAATCCGTCGGTTTTCGTCATTTGTTATCGAATCGACTTAAAGCCATATCGTCACATTGGCCGCTCTTCTGTCTGAAACGGTTACATTCTTCGTCTGCAAAGCTATGTCGCATGCTGCGGTATGCGGAGACACGAAAAGCGCCATAGTGGATCACAGATGAAGCATCTAAGTTGATGTAATAGCCAGTAAGAAGTAGTACAATTCAAGTTCTAGGTATCGATTAATGACTTTTTAGCTGGCTTTGGTGCCTTGGACATGAGCTAGGACCTTAAGACTCTACATGTAAGGAGGAGTAGCAGCCGAGTTGCACGGGAGAATGTGAAAAGTGTTCATATGTAGTAAAAACCGGAAAAATCCGTTAGTTTTCGTCCTTTGTTATCGAATCGACTTAAAGCAGGTCGTCACATTGGCCGCTCTTCTGTCTGAAACGGTTACATTTATATTCTGCAAAGCTATGTCGCATGCTGCGGTATGCGGAGACACTAAAAGCACCATAGTGGATCACAGATGAATCATCTAAGTTGATGTAACAGCCAGTAAGATGTAGTACAATTCAAGTTTTAGGTATCGATTATTGACTTTTTAGCTGGCTTTGGTGCCTTGGACATGAGCTAGGACCTTAAGATTCTGCATGAAAAGAGGACTAGCAGCCGAATTGCACGGCAGAATGTGAAAGTGTTCATATGTAGTAAAAACCTGAGAAATCCGTCCGTTTTCGTCATTTGTTATCAAATCGACTTAAAGCCAGATCGTCACATTGGCCGCTCTTCTCACTGAAACGGTTGTACTGATCGTCTGCAAAGCTATGTCGCGTGCTGCGGTATGCGGAGACACTAAAAGCACCATTGTAGAACACAGATGAAGCTTCTAAATTGATGTAATAGCCAGTAATAAGTATTACAATTCAAGTTTTAGGTTTCGATTATTGACTTTTTACCCTTCTTTGGTGCCTTGGACATGGGATAGGAACTTAAGATTTTGCATGAAAGGAGGACTAGCAGCCGCGATGCGATGGAGACTGTGAAAAGTGTTCATATGTAGTAAAAACCTGAGAAATACGTCCGTTTTCGTCATTTGTTATCGAATCGACTTAAAGTCAGATCGTCACATTGGCCGCTCATCTGTCTGAAACGGTTACATTTATCGTCTGCAAAGCTATGTCGCATGCTGCGGTATGCGGAGACACAAAAAGCACCATAGTGGATCACAGATGAAGCATCTACGTTGATGTAATAGCCAGTAAGAAGTAGTACAATTCAAGTTTTAGGTATCGATTATTGACTTTTTACCCTTCTTTGGTGCCTTGGACGTGAGCTAGGTACTTAAGATTTTGCATGAAGGGAGGACTAGTAGCCGCGATGCGCGGGAGAATGTGAAAAGTGTTCATACGTAGTAAAAACCTGAGAAATCCCTCCGTTTTCGTCATTTGTTATCGAATGGACTTAAAGCCAGATCGTCACATTGGCCGCTCTTCTGTCTGAAACGGTTACATTTATCGTCTGCAAAGCTATGTCGCATGCTGCAGTATGCGGAGACACTAAAAGCACCATAGTGGATCACAGATGAAGCATCTACGTTGATGTAATAGCCAGTAAGAAGTAGTACAATTCAAGTTTTAGGTATCGATTATTGACTTTTTAGCTGGCTTTGGTGTTTTGGACATGAGCTAGGACCTTAAGATTCTGCATGAAAGGAGGACAAGAAGCCGAGTTGCATGGGAGAATGTGAAAAGTGTTCATATGTAGTAAATACCTGAGAAATTCGTCCGTTTTCGTCATTTGTTATCGAATCGACTTAAAGCCAGATCGTCACATTGGCCGCTCTTCTCTCTGAAACGGTTGTACTTATCGTTTGCAAAGCTATGTCGCGTGCTGCGGTATGCGGAGACACAAAAGGCACCATAGTGGACACACAGATGAAGCTTCTAAGTTGATGTAATAGCCAGGAAGATGTAGTACAATTCAAGTTTTCGGTATGGATTATTGACTTTTTAGCTATCTTTGGTGCCTTGGACATGAGCTAGGACCTTAAGATTTTGCATGAAAGGAGGACTAGCAGCCGCGTTGCACGGGAGAATGTGAAAAGTGTTCATATGTAGTAAAAACCTGAGAAATCCGTCCGTTTTCCTAATTTGTTATGGAATCGACTTAAAGCCAGATCGTCACATTGGCCGCGCTTCTCTCTGAAACGGTTGTACTTATCGTCTGCAAAGCTATGTCGCGTGCTGCGGTATGCAGAGACACTAAAAGCACCATAGTAGAACACAGATGAAGCTTCTAAGTTGATGTAATAGCCAGTAAGAAGTAGTACAATTCAAGGTTTACGTATCGATTATTGACTTTTTTGCTGGCTTTGGTGCCTTGGACATGAGCTAGGACCTTAAGATTCTGCATGAAAGGAGGACTAGCAGCCGAGTTGTATGTGAAAAGTGTTCATATGTAGTAAAAACCTGAGAAATCCGTCCCTTTTCGTCATTTGTTATCGAATCGACTTGAAGCAAGATCATCACATTGGCCGCTCTTCTCTCTGAAACGGTTGTACTTATCGTCTGCAAAGCAATGTCGCGTGCTGCGGTATGCGGAGACACTAAAAGCACCATACTGGATCACAGATGAAGCATCTACGTTGATGTAATAGCCAGTAAGAAGTAGTACAATTCAAGTTTTAGGTATCGATTATTGACTTTTTACTCTTCTTTGGTGCCTTGGACATGAGTTAGGTACTTAAGATTTTGCATGAAAGGAGGACTAGTAGCCGCGTGCGCGGGAGAATGTGAAAAGTGTTCATATGTAGTAAAAACGTGAGAAATCCGTTACTTTTCGTCATTTGTTATCGAATCGACTTAAAGCCAGATCGTCACATTGGCCGCCCTTCTGTCTGAAACGGTTACATTTATCATCTGCAAAGCTATGTCGCATGGTGCGGTATGCGGAGACACTAAAAGCACCATAGTAGAACACAGATGAAGCTTCTAAGTTGATGTAATAGCCAGTAAGAAGTAGTACAATTCAAGGTTTAGGTATCAATTATTGACTTTTTAGCTGGCTTTGGTGACTTGTACATGAGCTAGGACCTTACGATTCTGCATGAAAGGAGGACTAGCAGCCG